>NC_084508.1:27658276-27728276 GCF_024500385.1 Phyllopteryx taeniolatus | reverse complement strand
AGTCTTGAATCGTCTAATTTTATTTTATTTTTTTTTTACTTTAAATTTTCAAGCTGAGGGTAACGCAAGGACAAATGAGGTTTGTCCCCATGTCGCTGACGCCTTAACATTATAAGATATCATGCAATTGCTTGTGGTACCTGAAAACGGTCTTTCAAATCACTGCTATTATGCAGAGCTATTATGGAATGACCACCACCTTAGACCACTTAACCGCCTCTTTAACACGCTCGTTTGGAGAGCACTATGTATTATTTATCAAATCGCTTGTAAGTGATTTACAAAACCCACCTCATCTACACTTGAGGGCCGATTCACAGATAAGTTAAATTACTCATCGATTCAGAGCTAACAGAATTGATCATTGTGGAAATTATAAGATGACTATTTATAGTCCACCATAAACAGTTCAAGGCCACTTCAACTAAAATTAACTTAACTGCTACATTTGTGGCCTGGCTGTAGTTTGTGCATTTGCTGTTCTTTGATCCATTTTTGTTTTAGTCATAGTCTATAACCTGATGTGTATGCTGGAGTGGAGTAACTGTTAATCATCAAAATATCAAATATTTATTATCTAAGGGATTTGTTTTTTTTTTCTTGCTTACAGTTTACTGTTGCCATTCATGTTCTGTTCATAATAAGGAAATTTCTCTGTTATGCAATCCTTAGAAATGCAACCACAAACAAATGCACACAAAATGATAGTTCTTCCATAGTTCATCTTGGTGGTTCTATTCTGCAAGGAGCGATTTCAGTGTACAGAGCGGTAACAGATTTGCACACTCTCTTGGTTTCCGGCTCTTGATTATAGACTTAAAGCACCTGATTCTGTACATTATGGTCATGGTTTTAAAATTTTACACAGGTGTGAAATTCAGTGACCATTAAAGTAGCCACTTAGAGTAAAAGTATGGAATATGTATTGTTTTTTTCCTTGAACCAATTTGTACTTTTCAACCTTTTACAATTCTGCAACCAGAAAATCGGCAAAGTGCCTCCTATGAATCAGCCGCTGGCCTTGGCTCATAGTTGGTTTATGATGTGGAATATGAATTGGATTCTGAGTGATGGAGCACAGCTATGACAAGTTGACCTGCACTGAGCTTCTTCAGGCGACTGTGCCACAGCTCATCTTGGTCTGAACAATCACTGTGTAGTCACATTAAAATGCCACGCATGGACTCTCTGCAGTAGGATAGATGCTGGGTCCAAGGGTATATCACTGTAGAAAATTAAATAAGAGCGGAAGACATTCTATTCATGTAGGTCGTTCAATTCACTTTGTCACTTATTATACACATGGTTTCAGAATCGTACAGATGTTGGGCGCAGTGACTTAAGCTCTTTTTTAATACTATTACAAAACAGCGCCAAAGGTTTTGTTGTCATGTCTAGATTCAAATTTTTTGTTTACCGCCTTTGTGTGTTTTAGATTCATTTTAGCATTACAGTTCCATTTGGTAGCATCCTTTAAATGTTGTCCATTCCCTGTGTATGACAGCATGCAATTTATTTGTGCTAAGGAATTCTTCTCTTTACATCTTCATCTACTCTGCTCTTTATTTTCATTCTCCATCTTGCGCCCTCTTTTTCTGCCCCTTGCATTCCCCTCAGTCTTTATCAGCCCCCCAGGCCCAGGCCCTCGGCTGTGTGGAGTCCTTGTGCTGCTACCAACATGGGCGGAGCGGCTGTTCCCGCCTGGTCCACTTCCTGGAGCAAATGACTGGACGATGCCCAACCACCAGCAACCTTTGCGACACGTCCAGCCGCAGCAACAGGTGGGGAGGACTATAACAGCAAGAAATTATTATGAATCCAGATGAAAGTCTACCACAACGTGGTTTCCAATATTCAGTCTGCAGGCCTGAACATTTCAGCTTATAACATGGCTCGAGTGCTCATGTAAGTGCTCGTGCTGAGCACTCATTGGTCCAACATAAAATGATGGAGGAGTGGCATTTTAAATGTTAATGGTGGTAGGCATCAAAGAGCTAAAGGCTGAAGCCATTAGGAACATCACTCTAGTTTCTTGGTTCTGTCAACTCCAATGTGGGGGAAGTAATCTCTGGCCAAACCAAAAGTCTCATGCTATAGCCAGACTAATATATTAGCTAGTATACTGTATTACATGACACTTTATAGCCATAATATAGAGACTTGACTCAATTGCTCATAATCATCATACCTGGCATGTTGTGAATCTCTGGCTGGCCAGACAGTCCACTACTAGTATGGAGACCTGTCATGATATACAGGCATGCAGCAGGTCTCAGTATTACTCACTATGTAACCTGTTTTGTGTCGCCCATTCATGAGTGTTGGTATAATCTAAATCTCCCACGTACTGTATGTTTGTCTTTACTAGCTGTGCTATGGTCTTTGGCTCTGTCCTGTTTGCTGCTTTTTTCTTTCTTTCTATGTAATACCATCACTTATTACCCCATATTTCAGGGACAATTTATTATGCACTTTAACAGATTACTTCAGAATCTTTATAGGTAACGTAAATAATTTTTCGTCTGACTGCCTTCCCACAAGAGCACTTCTCCACCAGAGAAGATGATAAATATGTTCAACTGGTATCTGAAATTCAGGACTTCAGTGCCCAGAGATGATAAAGACATGATTGTATTATTGTAAAAAGTGGGCTCTCTGTTGGTTCAGTCAAATACTATGGGTTCGTCGGTGTAATTAGACTTAACTAAAAACTATGTTCTCTCCCATATCAAGACCGCGTCTTTAAAAAAAATAAAATAATAATAATAATTATTATTATTATCCTGATTGTTCATTTTCCAGAAGCCAGGGTGACACAAATAACTCACTATTTACATGCAATTATAGCACATCAAATTACTGGGTTTATCCAATGGCCTTAAAGGTACTTGTGAACACATTAGCTGGATTGAAATTTTACCCCTCGTCCCCAAAAAGGTCCATAGTCGGTCTAACATTCCTGTGTAATACTGTCAGCTATCAATTTATTGCAGCACATATAATTGCAACAAAAAGTAAGTAACCTTTTGAAATTACCTGAATTTATGCATGACTTGGTTATAAAATGTGATCTGATCTTCATCTGTCATGACTTTATCTTAAATTTGTACCACACAAACAAGTATATAGTTTTCCTGTTTTAGCATGACATGTAAACAGTGCTGAGTGAATAAATTATGTGATACCCTAGGCTGATGACTTCTCCAAAATCAATTTTTTTGTTAACCTAGAGTTCAATCATTGTGACAAGATTGGGGAAGTTTTAAATTTTCAAGAAACATTGGCCAAAAACCATGGCTGGACTTACAGTAGATGAATATCAGATAAAATCAAGGTGTGCAGAAATCAAGGTATTTCCAAAGACGTCCCATACTTTTTCTTGCAACTTTATACAGATAACGAATCTGGACTGGGCTATGTCGATCTGTGCATGCGTCACAGTTCTCTCGAGTCAGATTTCAAGTCTAGTCGATTAGGAAAGGCATAATGAAAGCAGCATACAGCAGTGCCTTCCTTACTATGTACAACTTCCAAAACAGATACTCTTGTGTAGCACATGTACAGCACACACAAAAAATGTTACAAAATTGTAATGCTGTCCAAATCCATCTTCACTGTAATTTAAGTTTGCTGCTAGAATAGATCAAGACCACAGTGTCCTGTCAGTATAGATCTGGTATATAAAGAGTTGTAAACTCCCTTGTGCACAAGTCAGAAAAGGGGTGCACACAAACGAGGGTGATGTGTGGGTACCGATCTTTTTTTTTTTTTTTTTTTTTTTTCTTCCTGGTGTTTCCAATTTTGGCAGAGTTGTTGTCATGTTGAAGACCATCCATTTGTATATTATTCGTCTTACAGTGGATGGATGGAGCTAGAATCTTTTGAGAATGGTCTGACAGCCCTCCCCCAATGGATGGGCTGTCAGTACCCCCTTCATGACCTTGGCTATCTCCTTTGCTCTTGGTTTTGTTGTTGTATGGCACCACAGTTGGTTTGGTTTCTTTCTTTGCGTTCTTTAATTAGCGCAAGCCAAACCCTTTCCCAAAGGTGTCTTATTCTATCGGTCTGCTTAAATGGTTAAATAAGCACCCAATTGTTTAGCCTGTGTCTTTTACCTGCTTGATTTAACCAATGTAGCTGGGGGTTCACTTACTTTCGCATGTACACTAATTCCATGTTTCATGTCATTTTTGGGGTATTTAAACAAGTCCCACTAAAGACATGAATGCAATTGCTAAACATGTATCTGACATTTCCTAAATAAAAATTGGTGACAATAAAATAAGAACATCGCGGGAAAACAGAAACATCTACGCTGCTCAAGGGGTTCACATACTTTCAATCAGCACTGTAGTAGGGGATGTTCTTACTGGAGCACCTCTTGAGAAAAACCAACAGACTGTGGTCCTCAAGCAGATCGCACTCATTTGAGACAGATCTTGTAGTTTCCTTAAAGACATACTGTAGAACTACGATGTCTTACTTCAGAGTGTGTGTGTATCAAAAATTGTAGGCATACTCAATAATGGCAGTTAAAATATAAGATAAGATAAGATAAAAGATTTTCTGGACCAGAAGTTCTTCAAATGTAGCCTTCAGTCTCAGCAGCTGCTTGAAAGATTAACATAATACATCCCAAATATAGCGTTTTTGTGTGTTAAACATTCTAACTGCACCAAGAAACTTTGTTTGTATCCTTCCTTCTCTAACCCTCCTTCACACCACCCTGTTCATCTTTACTGTCTCAGTAATTGCACTGCATGCCGGCAACAGCTGTGTTGTCTCCAGGCGACAAAGCTGGAACCGACACGGCGTCACAAGGTGTCAAAGAGGGTTTCCCTGATGAATAAGCGAAATATGCCCCTGTGTGGTTGTCAAACCTCTTGGGCCATTCCAAATGTCAAGTCACCTTCACATGCACACCTTTTAAACAGTAACAGCCTAATTTCAATCAACGTTCAAGCTTTGTGTTATGATTGATGTCCAAGCTTTTTGTACTGCATTCTAAAGCCTTATACTAGATGTGTCTTGAGGACATTGTTTCTAGTCCAGAGTGTCGCAGGTTCCGATTGTTCATGGTGTACACCGCTCATGTTTCACCCCAGGCAACCAAACAAAAATGTCCAGATTGCGTGTCAACGCATGCCGACTTCTGCGCCATTGATGTTCTGTACTCTGTAAACATGTGTTTTTGTGCCCCTCGCCAGCTACTAGAGTTAGTTTAGTTACTGCTGTCCTCCTGTGGAATAGTATCTTAAGCTGAGAGGTTTTTGTTGCCTCCAGCCAAACCAGCATTTAAAGTCACTGGGTTGGCCACTTGGGAATTTAGCAGGTCTTAAAACGGTTGTCTTTGTCTTGGCAAATAGAGCTGAACTGAAAAGTCAAGTAAATGATTCAATAGTTGGCCTAGTGGAGCAATAGTTAATAGTACTTTGCATCTTGACAGGAGATATGTTGATGCCTTTTTAATCACTGTTCATTTGTCTTTTATAATCATCATTTTGATTTGGATTGAGTAGATTAAGTCTCATGTCATCTCCTCCTCCAAAAGGGACCATTTTGATTTGTTGGTTTTAGTTCATAGATGGGTCTCGCAGCAAGTATTTATGATGTTTTGCCTGCATACACTAGCTACCACATTGGATTTGAAATAAAACAAATGATGGAAATGTAGACTTGCAGGTTTAATTTGAGGTTTCACAAAAGTATGTTATTTACATTTCAGACATTACATTACAGCCAACGGTGGTCAGGGGCTTAAAAGAATATGGACAAAGTGACAGATGTAAACATAACCAAATTGTGAGTTTCCTCCCTGGGGACGCTTTGCCAAGCGTTCACTTTGCTGCACATTCGTGGGTTTTGCTGACTGGACAATGAAGTACCAACCTTCTCGAGAGTATTTTTGACAGTATATAATAATATAATTGTTTGCTACGTCGTGAATTTCATTTATTCTCGGATCTTTATGAAATAAATAAATGAGGGTTTAGTCAGTGCTCTAATCTCAAGGAAGCCTTTAGAGCTCGCTGTTTACTCAGTAAAGACAAAAGAGAAAGCAGCAAGATCCACTAACAAGAACAAGTAATGCAGTTGAGGGCATGACGAAACATCTTCTGGGAGGAAAAATTCTCTCATGCGTTTCAGATGAGGTCTGAATGACGCGTAATCATCTGTCCAAACTCGAAATCAACATGACATCAGAAAGTACATTTAAGTGCATCCTGCATTATTTTTGACAGTGTTATGAATGAGCTTTTGGTACTCAACCCCATGCATCATCCATTCATCCATTTTCTGTACCACTTCTCCTCACTAGGGTCGCGGGCGTGCTGGAGCCTATCCCAGCTATCTACGGGCGAGAGGCGGGGTACACCCCGAACTGGTCGCCAGCCAATCGCAGGCCACACATAGACAAACAACCATTTGCACTCACATTCACCTACGGGCAATTTAGAGTCGTCAATTAACCTAGCATGCATGTTTTTGGGATGTGGGAGGAAACCGGAGCGCCTGGAGAAAACCCACGCAGGCACGGGGAGAACATGCAAACTAGACACAGGCGAGGCCGGATTGGAACCCGGATCCTCAGAACTGTGAGGCAGATGTGCTAACCGTGCTTCCCCCATGCGTCATATTATTTCTAATTGCCGTTCCACTTTTCCATTCCTCATCGTCATTGTCCTGTTAACATCCGGCCTGCCCGCGCAGGTTCGAATGACTAATTAACAAATGCCAAAGCTAGCTCTCGGCCGCCCTGCTGCACTTTCCGGCGTGGGCCTCCTAACCTTCAGTTACTGCTGCCTCGTTTCAGGTGTTGGACTGACGCAGACAACTTCTACTCCAACGATCGGAGTGTCCTGACGCTGTCTCCAATCGAGGTCACCCACTGCTGAGATGACCCCCCCCCCCCCAAACACACACACACACAACAGCTCAACTGGAGCTGCTAGTGAAGCCAAAGGACAGTTGTGCACCTTAAAACCGTTGAAGGTCCTCAGCAGCATGAGAACATTTGAGGAAACAACTCTGCTTGAAGGACATTAAACACTCCATGAAAAGTACATTGAGAGTTTATTCCATATCCTTGATGTCCAGTAAGGTCAGTATACCAGTATACTCTGTCCTCACTAGTCGAACAACTGTGTTACTAGTAAAGTTCCCCCCCACTGCTGCTCTCCCCTTTAGCGCATTATGCGTACTAGTAGTTCAACTACATGTCGCTAGAGAGGCAAAACTCTGCGCTAGTTGGCTTCTGCACACTACGAGTAATAATCAAACGCTCAATGTTAATAGAATTTTGTCACTAGTTGACATCTGTGCTACTACTCCACTAGAGAAGTGGTAGATGTTAACTTGTAGAATTTGGTCACTAATTATACTAGTTGAGATCGGTGTCTAACTAGTTAAGTGCAAAACGCTAAATAGTAAAATTGTATAAAGTCAGAAGTAGTACTAGTCGACATCTGCGTACTATTTGTGAAGCACTGATGTTAACTAATACATTTTCAGTAGTAGTACTACCAGCACTAGATGTTAACTTGTAGAATGTCACTGGTAGGGCTAGTTGACATCTGCACACTAGTAATACTACCAGTGAAGATCTTGATGTTAACTAGAAGAAAAGTGTCACTAGTAGTACTAGTTAACATCAGTGTTACTCATGAAACCATCGGATGTTAACTAGTAGAATTTCATAGTCACGGGTAGCAGTTGTTGACATCTGTGGATTACTGGTACAACCGATTCGACTGTGAATTTCTACTTGTCGCAGTAGAAATTTGTGACTAAAAGTACTAATTGACATCTGTGTGCTAATAGTGAAGCACTCGATAACTATCAGAATTTTATCATCTCACTAGTAGTACTAGTTGACATCTGCGCGCTACACGTGAAGATTTGTGCAGAAAATTCATACAGTAGTAGAGTCAGTAGTGGAAAAACGAACGTTACTAGTGAGACATTTGTTTTACTGAATTGTCTAGTGAAGACAAGAGTGTACTAGTACATATGGACCTTAAGTTCACACTCTTCCGCACTCCCGTCAGTCATTTACTGATCTCAGTGGGACTCCCAACAACGGGAAGCATTTGAACGAGCCGCCACAGGACTCGCTTGCGTCGTGTCTCTTCCAAAAAAATATGCTCGCCTATGTGGCGCCAACCTGCACATTCATGTTTGTAATAAATGCAGCAAGGGCCCAGCAGTTGCGTCAACATCCTCTCGTTCCTTTGGACCACCGCTGCTGGCCAAGCCCAAATCCTTCATGTGGACCTCCATGTCGATACCAAAGAGATGCGTTCTTTCTGTGCCTACTTGCACACACGCTTGTGCTGCTTTCTCGTCCTGACTCAGTGTATTGATGAAGCCATAGGTTGTTTTCCACCCAGGAAGCCCCCTTCTTATTTTTCAATGATTGAAAGTACTGTAAATAGATGGAGGCTGTTATGTTTATTGCCTTTTTTTCCCTCAGCTTGGCCACAAAAGGCATCTGTATATTTCAACACCGTGAGGCTCCATCCTTCCCTTCCTTAATGTCCAATCAAACGTGGTTCGGAATGGTCAGACGCCTTCAGTAGTCACGGACACTTGACAGACGAATGTTTCAGTCTATAATAAGAGTTTGAACGGCATCACACGTCAAAGTCATCTCGTTCATTCTTCAGTCATGCTTTATTTCATTTGTCAGCATTCGTATGTGCGCGTTTCGTCCCACCTGGCGATGACACCTGTGCGTGTGCAATGGTCACGTTGCTTGTGTTTTGTTTGTGTGAAAATAGAAAAATAAATCAGGACATCTGAGTTCAGAAACCATACAAGACAACCGTTTTAAACTTGTCTACTGGCACATGACAAGAGTTAGGATGCTTTTGTTGCTATGGTTACTTTTGAAAGATAAGTCCATCTTCCGTTGGAAAACAACCGAATTGCAGTGTTTCTGCTGTCTGTTCGGTTCTTTTGGTGAAATGATTGCTCGCTTGTTTCCCTGTTCATTTTGTTTGTTCCGTAGTAGCAATATATAAGTGGGAGTTTCTTCATGGCCTCATTGCAATTTGAATGAAATATTAGGTACGACCATATTGTTGAATTTAACCAAAGTTCTACTTTTCCACGTGTACCTCCGGCCATGCTGATCATTATATATGCTTTCAACCAGTTGACCTCATTGTAGTAGTTAAAAGCATTGCAAGATAGACTGATTGCAATCTGCTGTAGTTGAAAGGGCCACGGTGGTTTTTTTGTTGCACATAAAGGTCAATTTTATGTTTTACGAGTCTGACAAATGCTTGTCATTTTTCTTTTTTAATCACAACCAGTGGGCTGAACGCTTAGATATATCAACCTGTGATATTTCTAAATTAAAACCATTAAGAAGCTAAGGCTCTAGTTACTAAATATAGTTTGAATATACAAAAACATTCCTTTGAAAGTCAGGTGAATTATACAGGATATGTTAAAGGGTTCAAAGGTGTGTTTTTCCATTCCTCAGATGAGGAGCCAAATACAACATATATCCTTTTTATTTGTAAGTCATCAAGGAGAACAGGAGACTGTTTGGGCACCACATAAGGATCCAAAGCTATTTCTCGGAGTCGATTATTCAACCATGTAATTAAATGCTTTCACCACACCTGATCATCTGAAGTGCTTTCTAATTAACCAGTGATCTCTTGGTCGTGGTGCAGTAGCATCTACTGAAGACAAGTAGAATTATACGGGAAGGAATTCCTGTTCTATGAATGCGGCTTGCAATTATAGTTCCCATGTGTTCTACTGGGTGCCTCTAATGTGACATAACAGTGTCAGTGAACCAGAACTGCTCAATTCATTTGGGGGGAAAATCAAAATGTCCCCATCACAAGGGAGGAATGGGCCTTTTTCAATTTGTTTTGGAACAAATTCAGACTAAATTAAATAAGATGGCCAAATGAAAATGTCAACCAATCTGTGTTATGCATTAAAACACAGCTGATGTGACTCAGCATGTTAACTGGAAATCATTTTCATTCATGCAAACCAACATCACTCCTGTGGACTGTCATTCCTCTTGTCTGTAATACTGTCTTACAGCGGTTTATGAAAATGCTGTTCTATTTATGTAATAAATAAATTTTTAAGAAGCAGCAGTTTGTTTTGTTGATCACCTAGGTGCTTCAATGCCTGCGGTCAAAAATGCCAGCCTGATTCTGTGGATTTAAGCTAAATCTTCCATGGAAAGCTTCATGAATTCTCAAGTTGGTTATTCAAACAAGACCACAACACAAAGCTTTGCATGTATGACTAATTTATTAACAGTACCAAAGGAGACATTTGCACCCTTTGCTTTTAAAAGTTAACACAAGCTAGAAACTACTGACATGAGGATTTCTCCACTGTAACATTCTGTAGTGTAGGGATACAGTTCTGATTGATTCAAAAACACATTTTGATGAGGAGTGTGGTGATACCTTGACTGAAAGTTCATTTTCATTTGCAGAATAGACATTTATTAATCATAATGTACATACTTGCATTAATGTGAATGACAAATCTTCCTCACTCATCAGTAACTATTTCAATTGTTGTGCCAGCATTCTGGTAATTCCTCACTTGCAGTCAGACACAACATTGTGATACTACAATTGGCCAGACTCTGTTTTTTAAGTAAATTACACAGACTCAAAGATGTAATAAAGGCAGCAGTGTGGAAAGAAAGGCCACTGTCTCTTGAGGGTGTGATGCTTTTTAGCTTTCATTTCTACTTGAATCTCAAGTAATTCCAAAACCCCCATTTTGAGCTTCCAAGTTAAAAAGAGACTCCCGATCAGCTCTGTGGGTTTCTGCTCAACTACTCGGCACCCTCCAGGTCAGCCCCGCCCTCTTCTTCCAGTTCCACCAACGGAGCGTGTCGATTGGCCTGAGACCCTTCACTGAAGAAGACTTTTCCAATTACACCTGACTTGGGCGCCCGAATGATGTGCTGTCGACGCATTCAAGCAGTCACACGGCACCTCCGTTAGAAAAGGAACTAAGTGTGTGTGTGTTTAAGTCTCTCTTACCTCCATCTTCATGGCAATCATGACCATCAGAGGGTCACCAACCTTCACTTTGTCGCCTGCCTTCACCAGCACCTAACACACACACAGTCATTGTCAGTCTAGAAATCAAAGATGATTTACATGCAGTGTCATGTTTTTTTTTTTTTTTTTTTAATCTATTCTGTTTTTGTGCTCTGGTCAAAGCACCGTCCTTCTATAAAAGTATTGCTTTGGCAACATCTTGGTGCTCATGAACTATGTTAAAGTGAGTTGGGGGAAGTTGTGGCATCGAAAGGCAATTAAACCCAAACATTTAAAGACAATGTCTAACAATTATCAGTGACTAAGGAAAATAAGTTATTGGTGTGGTATCTTTTTTTGTGAATAGAAAAAAAGGTAATCTTATTGCATCCAACTTCAAAATATTTTTAATCTTTAATTTTAAACATTTTTCAGTGATAATTTACAACAAAATGTTGTGACATTCATATTGGTTTACATTTAAAAGATTAAAAACCACCATCTTGTAACAATTCTAAGTAAAAAAAATGGTGATATGTTTTAGTAAAACAACTTTTCACATGAAAAAATATCTTAACATTCAACTTTGTTATTTTTAATTTAAACAAAGTATGCTATCTTTCAACATTTTAACTTTTTTGTTGTGGGCTATGTTTAATGTTATTGAATATGTGTTCAGCCAGTAAGTAACCCCGGGTTACACTTTGGACACCACAGCACTAAACAGAGGAAGGAAGTACAGCCTCAAGGTAAGGTAAGGTAAGAAATGAGACCTCTGATTCCCATCACAAAGGTAGGAGTAACTAGGCTTGATGAGAGAGCTGCTGTGTGTGAGGATGAAATGAAGGCACCTTCTCAATAGTTCCAGTCATGGGGGCCACGGCGCCACCCTGAGCGCTAGATCCACTCACAGCAGCGAGATACTTTGGAACTGGAACAGACACGTCAGAGCGCCCCTCCTGCACATGCCACAAACAACAGCAACACAACTCTTAGACTCCATCAGGGGACACCGTGGACCAGAGAAGAGAAAAAAAAGGTCACCGGGTCCACCACAGTGCTCAATTCAGGTAGGCTGACAACTATGGGAAGCCATTTATTCCATGATATGTAATAAATGCTCAAATTGCAGAGCCTGTTTTCCGGAATCCCCAAAGCGTTACCCAGCACTGACCGTGGCGAACAGGTGAACGGTGTTGTCCAGGATCACCACTTTGGGTCGAGACTTGACACCGTTGATTGAACAGCGCAGAAAAGAAGCTCCGCCCTCCATCTCCACCTCCCCTGTCACATGGAATAACTCGTCGCCCAACTGAAAGCACACAATAGAAAAAAATTCTTCATCTTCTATTCAATATTTTGCAGAGGACCTGTTAAAATGTGCCTTCACCTGCATTGTGTAGCTCCCATCCTTGTTGTATGTGACAACCACCTCAACCGCTAAAAAAAGCAAACAAGAATATACATTTTTTTAAAGGATTGTCATGACTAAAAAGACCAAAGAAGGCACACATGAGCGGATGGCATTTAATAAATGGGCTTCAGCTCAACATGAACAGTGAGTTCATTGACAAAGCAGACAGAAGTTCATTTAAGTCCTAAATCTCCACTGGGATTTAGGGGGCAGGGGGATTTTTCACTTGCGCAAAATAAAAATAGATATATATTTCTTGTCGCTACTGAAAAGTTGAAAAAAAAAAATCCTCATACGTCAGGCACTGTTACACTCTCGCACTTGTAATGCATTAGCAACCTACGGGAGCACTACGTACACCTCCTATTACGTTACATTTTCCATGGAAAAACAACTATTCGTATCAAGTGTCCCTGAGCCTACTCACAGATTTGGTTTGCGGGCACCCTAAAATGCCACAAGGTGGCACCAAAGCTCAGTCGAATGGAAAAGTCGTCTTACTTTTCTATTTCACAGGGATTTTAAGCACCATCTCAGTGTCAAAGAACTATGTTGAAGTGGGGTGCATTTTGGGAAAATTAAATCATCTGCAAGCCATTAGTTTTTACAAGAAAAATTATTTTTGTATTATTTTATAAATAAAATAATATATAATATAAATAATATAGTCAATTCTAAACTTTTTGAGGGGGTGCATTTGAATAAAATAATAAATATCAATAATAATAAAGAAATCAGACTTCCAAATTAAAACTTCCGGTAGAGCCTCAAGTCAATTTTCAACTGTACTCTATCCGCAGTAAGTTTGATTTTTTTTTTATGCTCTCTCGTGGTATGGCGGCGTCTCGCCCGTCACACGGTGATGGTCTTACACTGTAAGTACTGTATGTGGGTGTAGTTTGTAACAACCCACACAAAACTCAGGTCATAACTCGAACCCTGGTGTTCATCCAATTTGCACCTTTATACAGTACAATATTTGTATTCAAAAATAACGGTTTGAAATGGGGCCAGTCCACTCTCAAAATCAGAAGGACATTTGTGAGCATTCATTTCCTTTCCATGTTATCGCAGTGACTTTTCTTCCCTCTCTGGTTGCAAGCTACTTACTCTTGTCTCCCAGCTGCAGCGGCATGCTCCTGTGAAACTGCGTGTTCAGCCTCCAGGCGCTACTAGAGCCAAATGGCGAGAAAGGATCTGGTTGTCACAAACACACAAGCACTGATAGATCTTTTCCTTCAGATGTCCTTGAGGGTTCAAAAGGTGTGTGTTTATCCAGGCAAATGATCTCCTCACCTGTGGAGGTGTATGTGAAGTCCTTTGTGCGTTTCCTCTCCTGGAGCACCAAGCCCAAGGCCGCCTGACAGACAGTCGCCCCGGAGGGAGCTCTCGGTGTGGGGAAGAGGTCGGCGTAGTGCTGAGGGATAAAGCTGGTGCTCACATTTCCCACCTCAAACTCCGGGTGCCCCGAGAGACTCAGCAGGAAGTCGATGTTGGTGCTCAGACCCACAATCTGAGGGTGGCAGAATAAACACATTCAACAGGTCAATTTTAGTGTAAATTGAAAAGCTGATCTACATCATGGATTCCATGTCTTACATTGTATTGCCTTAAGCAGTAGCGCAGCTTCTTTAAGGCAGCACAGCGGTCCTCCCCCCACACAACAAGCTTCGCTATCATCGGATCATAATGAGCAGACACCTCATCGCCTACAAACAAACCACCACACACACACAAAATATAATAAAATACAAACAAAAGTACACTCTAGATGCAATAATTCCAATACTGTAGTATAAGTAACTGCAATCTACAGAGCACACGAGCGCCGACGAACACCCACAGCATGGATTTATATTTCCCTCCAGGAGGCACCACAGACAAGTAATTAACATTGGAAAGATTTCATGGCACAGTATGTTGTTTCCCAATAAGAATGCCATGGGTGGCATTTTTTTGTTGCAGCAAGGCAGTAGGTGTGTGAGGGTCACTTAAAGAGTTCTGTCTGGTTCAGGCGCATCGTTTGGTGAATGGCTGGCTTTACTTTATGTTGCTTGCATAGATTGATGTACAAATATACATTATTTGTGGTAAGTAAATAATTTTCAGACCAATAAAGTGTATTTTTTAATATGTCCCCTTTACATTTTTAAGGATTATACACTTAATGTTTTGCCTATGTATCTGGATGGTCAAAGAAAATTGTACAAGTGATTGAGAACTCAAACCTTCTCTGACTCCAGTTTCTATGCGAGTGTGCTGGTCTGGTGGAGGGGTGGACAGATGTAGTAGAGGTCCCGCCCCTGGGAGGAAATCATTGTTTGGATCCTCAGCATAAATTCGGGCCTCAAAAGAGTGACCGCTTAGCACTATGTCATCTTGAAGGAGAGGTAGGCGCTCCCCTGCTGCCACCTGGAAGAGAGAAACGGGCCCAGAGAAAATGTCAACGTGTTGATCTCGCCCTATGGTACTGTGACCCCAAAACTCCAGACCAAGCGTCAACGCTTCCGCCGCTCCCCCGAGGAGGGAGACGACCACGGAGATGCGAGATTCAACTTCGCACGCAGACGCTAAATGAATTACAAGCCAGGAGCATCAAAGCTGAGACACAGACACCTGGTTTCGCACCAGGACGCTAAATTAAGCCTGAAGAGGCTCACCAACAAAGATTTCTCCTTCCTGCTGTGTTCCGTGACACCTGCCCATCTGCGCTGGGACAATGGACGAGGCACTACCGACACTTACTGGATATTTTAAGAACTTTACATGAACGCCACGAGTGATTGTATTTCTGCAAATTTGAACGTCTGATGTCAAATCTGTTGTCAACTGAACCGGATGAATGTTTGACCCCACACAACACAAATGTCACATTGCAAATTATTAGTGTTCTCAACAACCACATACACTTGAAACATTCGTTACATGGATTAAAGGGGACGGGCGCGTGACAAGGCAAAGTTGGAAAATGGTCTCGTTATCTTAAGTCCAATAATTAATATTTTATTCCACTGGTTTTAAACCACACATTATCCTAAGATGAAATGCGATTCTAGAGGCCCGGTCTGCAACTTCCATTTGGTAAAAAGTGGCCGGCCTCGGTCTCTGAAGCGGATAAAAGGCCGATGCGCCTTTGTCCTGCGCGCGCGCGCTCTCTCTCTCGCGCGCTCTCTCTCTCTCGCCCGCGCGCTCTCTCTCTCGCTCGCGCGCTCTCTCTCTCGCTCGCGCGCTCTCTCTCTCGCTCGCTCTCTCTCTCTCTCGCTCGCTCTCTCTCTCTCTCTCTCTCTCTCTCTCTCGCACTCTCTCTCTCTCTCTCATTGTTCAACCTGCCAAAGATCTGGAGCTCTCACCACGAAATGGCAGAGGCTGGGAGACACCAAACTTCCCTGCCGCGCTGCCAAGCGTGAACCGCAAGAAGCGCCTGCCAACTCCCCGAAGCGACCCTTTTGGCTGTGGGGCAGTTTACAGGCAAGGCTCCGTTGGGAAGTAATTGCGGTGAGAGTTTTTCCCTGACCGCGTGGCAAGCATTGCCACTGTTAGCGCGCCGCCCATCCTGCACCTGAAGTAAGTCCTTTTCTCTTTCCTTCAAACCATCCCTCGTGAGCACTATTGGCAACCCCCGAAAGGTCGACCCGCCTTCCTGAATAGGTCAACACACGTTAATCGAAATGTGCTGTCTACTAAAAGTACAGATTAGTGCACATTAGGGTTTAAATTAACGAGGAATATAAAAAAAAAAAAAAAACTGCAAAAATTCACTACCTGCATTGCTGTGTGTTTTTGGGTTCATGAAAAAAACCTCTGGCCATCTAGAACTCTTATCAAAATTTCAGAAAGTGGAGAGAGAGAGAGAGACTGATAAAAAGGTTTCTTGTCACTTTCCCTAAATTTTATACATATAAAAAGTGACATGGTTCCCCTTTACTAGATAAAATAGTTTAATTTTAACGGTTAAATTTAAAATTACTTTAAACCGAAAGTAACGGAGGCGTCGCTTCAGTCTTATTCTTTTCTCCTAAATTAATTACATTTTTATTTAACTCATATACGCTACAATGTGTTCAACAGCTGAAAGGTTAACAGCGCACACACTCACCCTGAGCTGCCACTCCACCAGGTCTGTGCCAGTGATCATCTCCGAGACAGGATGCTCCACCTGCAGCCTGGTGTTCATCTCCATGAAGTAGAAGTCATGCTGGGCATCCATGATGAACTCAACTGTACCTATACAGTGATATGTCACATGATTGTTATGTCAGGTTACCGCCTGGGCTAATGTAGGGCTGTGCGTGGGCGTGTGTGTTTGCGTGACCCTGCGTGCATCTGACCTGCTCCTACATAGTTGACAGCTTCAGCTGCTCTCACGGCTGCTTCTCCAAGTTTCCTCCGAACCTCAGCACTGATTCCAGGCTGAAAAAAAACAACCAAACATTTCAGTAGATCAGTTCAATGTTCAAAAAAGCATTGTTCATTGGTCTTATACAGCATTCACACTACAATGACTACTAACTTTGACTACTAAAATTGAAGATTATGTTTTTCCATCTTTTTAAACCCAATAGACACACGCAAGCAGGGACAGGGTGATATGAACTCGAAATGATTCCATGGTATCAAGGGTCAGTTTTAGGCCCCATTCTTTTTGCACTCTGAAAAAACAAAACTAATAAATTGTTGACCCCGCCAGATTAACTCATAGTTGTCAACTGTTCAGCGTCATTCTCTAAAAAATGTGCACCCCACCTTAAGACCCCTTGAGGTCATATTTGATCAGCCTGTGCTTTTTTGATGAACATGCTTTTTCTACCTCAAAAATTTCTAAACTTTTGTCCATGTTACCTCATTGATTTTAGACCACAAATAATCATTCATGCGTTTGTCTCCTCACCTCTTATTACAATTCTCGGTTCACGGTCTCAATAAAATTTCATTAGACCACCTCTGATTAGTTCAGAAGTCCGCCAATAGGCTACTTTTATTATATTGTTGTTGTTGTTTTTTTTTTAACCTCTCCTGTTCAGCAGCATGGCCATGCAGAATGGTGGCTCTGTATGCATTTTGTGCTGGAACAGTTTTGCTGTGCAACAGGGGAGTTTGAAATACTCCCTCTGGGGAGTGGCCAAGCCAGCGAGTCCATCCTACGGGGGACCCAGGCAGGGGGACGCCAATCACTCCCTAGGACCCAGGGCGGACCCCCGCCCAACACTGCCCTCGCCCCACTGACGGGTGTATGATGCATTAAAACTGGAGGACCGGCAGGGCAGAGAAGAGTGGGCACCCAGACCGTAGACCAGCACAGATGTGCCAGGACCCGGCCTATATATAAAGCTACTTGGAGCTGTCAAAAAGTAATTAGTAACTGGTCGGGCTGCCCTCACCCACAACAACTGAAATCAAGCACCTTCCTCGTGGGCGGCGTGGGGCAGAGGATAAGTGTACGCCCTGAAACTGGAGTTGATGGTTCCTATACCTGCTTGAGCGCATATCATCGCTGCGTTCTTGGGTGAAACATTTAACCAACATTGGTTACTAGTCGGAGGGGCTCTAGGCGCAAAATGTCAGACTGCCTTACCACCACCAGGTGTGACTGAGAAGTGAATGAATAATGTGAGTGTGTTTGAGTGTCTAGAAAACTGTTATATAAGTGTAATGGATTATTATTAAACTATAACTGGCAATGCATCTTTCATATTACTGTGGAGATATTTTGGCCCAATCTTCCTTGCAAAATTGTTTTAATTCAGCAACAATGGATGAATAACCTTTTTAAGATCATACCACAGTAAAATCTTTATTTTTTTTAAGCGGCAGTCTGGAGGTTAAAACTTCCTGTTTTATTGTAAATGTCCAAATATTTTTTATCTGATGCAGGTTACTTAAATCTATGTCTTAAATCGAATCCAAGTATTTATTCTTCCCAAAATTTTTTTTACTTTTAAAACACCCCATTGTAACCCGCCATATTACGTCATTCCATGCACAAGTCGCGAGAATGTGACCTAACATCGTCCCTCCTTCGGAAGGAAGTGACATCACAGCTAATGTAGCTACTAGTAAGTGAGTTCCCTTACATTTGAGGGAGCTTAGTTTCTTAAAAATGCATCAGTAAGAACTGCAACTGTCCCAGGCTGTCAGAATCAAAGGTAAGTGTGCAGATTCAGTTTTGCCTATTAAACTGCCTTGGGAAAGTCCGCCTGCTGTTTCGAGCCTACCAAGCACTGGTATAGCTAGCTGCTAGCCGCTAACGCTGGCGAGCTATTGTTGTATTCCACAATTTAATCAATGACAGCATAATACATTTTGTGTATTAAATTACTAACTGTACATGAATTAAGGATGGTGTTGATGTTGGTGGCAACAGTATGTACAAACCCAATTCCAATGAAGTTGGGACGTTGTGTTAAACAAATAAAAACAGAATACAATGATTTGCAAATAATGTTCAACCTATATTTAATTGAATACACTACAAAGACAAGATATTTAATGTTCAAACTGATAAATTTTATTGTTTTTAGCAAATAATCATTAACTTTATGGCTGCAACACGTTCCAAAAAACCTGGGACAGGTGGCAAAAAAGACTGAGAAAGTTGAGGAATGCTTATCAAACACCTGTTTGGAACATCCCACTGGTGAACAGGCTAATTGGGAACAGGTAGGTGCAATGATTGGGTATAAAAGGAGCTTCCCTGAATTGCATTCACAAGCAAAGATGGGGCGAGGTTCCCCTCTTTGTGAACAAGTGCGTGAGAAAATAGCCGAACAGTTTAAGGACAATGTTCCTCAATGTACAATTGCAAGGAATTTAGGGATTTCATCATCTACAGTCCATATCGTCATCAAAAGGTTCAGAGAATCTGGAGACATCACTGCATGTAAGCAGCAAGGCCGAAAACCAACATTGAATGCCCGTGACCTTCGATACCTCGGTATCGAAGGTCACGGTCTTCGATACTTCACTGCATCAAAAACCGACATCAATGTGTAAAGGATATCACCGCATGGGCTCAGGAACACTTCAGAAAACCAATGTCAGTCAATACAGTTCGGCGCTACATCCGTAAGTGCAACTTGAAACTCTACTATGCAAAGCAAAAGCCATTTATCAACAACACCCAGAAACGCTGCCGGCTTCTCTGGGCCTGAGCTCATCTAAGATGGACTGATGCAAAGTGGAAAAGTGTTCTGTGGTCCGACGAGTCCACATTTCAAATTGTTTTGGGAAACTGTGGACGTCATGTCCTCCGGGTCAAAGAGGAAAAGAACTGTTATGGACGCAAAGTTCAAAAGCCAGCATCTGTGATGGTATGGGGCTGTGTTAGTGCCAATGGCATGGGTAATTTACACATCTGTGAAGGCACCATTAATGCTGAAAGGTACATACAGGTTTTGGAGAAACATATGCTGCCATACAAGCAACATCTTTTTCATGGACGCCCCTCTTTATTTCAGCAAGACAATGCCAAACCACATTCTGCACGTGTTACAACAGTGTGGCTTCGTAGTAAAAGACTGAGATTCAATCCGCTGAGATTTAAATTACCTGGATGAATAAGAATATTCAAAGGAAAAAAACCTAACAAGGCATTGACGTCCAATGGTGGGGCTTTTATTTTGAAGTTGGCCTCTGTGCTGGTGACATCCGCCGTACTGCGGTGATGCTTATTTTGAACAATCTCGGCTGGCTTGTCTTTGACTGGAGGCAGAGGTTGATTACATGATGGTTTGAACTTAATCAAATCAAATGTAATCAAGCCGTAGTTCTGCTATTTATCACAGCATACACGGGGAGTCCAATATCCTGATTTCTGAGTTTGGTCACGTGACGTTCGCAGTTTCAATTTCAGTTTCAGCAGAGAGCGGTATTTCCAGCATGGGTGCCTTCTAAAATAGGTGGAAATTGATGAATTTATCTGCTTAATTCTTCTTCCACAAAATCAATCAGAGTGCCATGTTTGGACTAGTGGGGGCACATACAACATATTCTTGCCCCCAAAAAATTCTTCGATTTCCTTCCCCCTTAAGCCATTCAGAAGTTGACTTGTGTGTGTGATTCATATCATTGTCCTACTGCAGAACCCAAATGCGCTTCAACTTGATGTCACAAACTGATGGACGAACATACTCCTTCATGATTTTCTGGTAAAGAGCAGAATTCATGGTTCCATCATTCACAGCAAGTCATCCAGCTCCTAAAGAAGAAAAGCAGCCCCAGACCGTCACACTACCACTGTTCACTGTTGGTATGATGTTCTTTTTCTGAGAGGGTGTGTTACAGTTACGCCAGATGTAACAAGACACACACCTTCCAAAAACCTTCGTCTCATCAGTCCATAGAATACTCTCACTAAAGTCTTGGGAAACATTGAGATGTTTTTTTTTTTGCAAAAGGTAAGACAAGCCTTTATGTTCTTTTTGGTCAGCAGTGGTTTTGGCCTTGGAACTCTGCAATGGATGCCATTTTCACTCTGTCTCTTCCTGATTGTTGAGTCATGAACACTGACCTTAACTGAGCCAAGGGAAGCCTGCAGTTCTTTAGATGCTGTCCTGGGTTTCTTTGTGACTTTCTGGATGGGTTGTTGCTGTACTCTTGGGGTAATTTTTGTAGGCCAAACACTCCTGGGAAGGTTTTCGCCATTTGTGGATAATGGCTCAGACTGTGGTCCACTGGATTCCTAAAACTTTAGAAGTGGCTTTGTAACCCTTTCCAGTATGATAGGTTTAAATTACTTCATTTCTCATCTGTTCTTGAATTTCTTTGGAAAGTGGCATTTTGTTACAGCTTTCTGAGATCTTTTGGCCAACTTAATATTGTCAGAGTGCGCAAGTGACTTCGTGGTTGAAGAGGTCTGGAGGTAATCAGGCTTGGGTGTGTTCAGTGAAAATTCACTCAGCTTTCCAAAAAAAGTGATTAGCCACAGTTAATTCATGATTTGGCAAGGGTGGCAATTATATTTTCCACACAGGACCAGGTGGCTTTGAATATTTTTTTGCTGAAATAAAATGACCTGGAAGGGCGCGATTGGGAGGAACGGCCTCCCCGATCAGAACCCGAGTGGTGTTCTGTTATTGGACTTCTGTGCTCGTCACGGATTGTCCATAACGAACACCATGTTCAAGCATAAGGGTGTCCACACGTGCACTTGGCACCAGGACACCCTAGGTCGCAGTTCGATGATCGACTTTGTGGTCGTGTCATCGGACTTGCGGCCGCATGTCTTGGACACTCGGGTGAAGAGAGGGGCGGAGCTGTCAACTGATCACCACCTGGTGGTGAGTTGGCTCCGATGGTGGGGGAAGATGCCGGTCCGACGTGGCAGGCCCAAACGTATTGTGAGGGTCTGCTGGGAATGTCTGGCAGAATCCCCTGTCAGAAGGAGTTTCAACTCCCACCTCCGACAGAACTTTGCTCATGTTCCGGGGGAAGCGGGGGACATCGAGTCCGAGTGGACCATGTTCCGCGCCTCCAATACTGAGGCGGCCGACCGGAGCTGTGGCCGTAAGGTGGTCGGTGCCTGTCGTGGCGGCAATCTCCGAACCCGTTGGTGGACACCAACGGTGAGGGATGCCGTCAAGCTGAAGAAGGAGTCCTATCGGGCCTTTTTGGCCTGTGGGACTCCTGAGGCAGCTGATGGGTACCGGCTGGCCAAGCGGAATGCAGCTCTGGTGGTCGCTGAAGCAAAAACCCGGGCATGGGAGGAGTTCGGTGAGGCCATGGAGAAAGACTTCCGGACGGCTTCGAGGAAATTCTGGTCCACCATCCGACGTCTCAGGAGAGGAAAGCAGTGCACCACCAACACTGTGTATAGTGGGGATGGGGCGCTGCTGACCTCGACTCGGGACGTTGTGAGTCGGTGGGGAGAATACTTCGAAGACCTCCTCAATTCCACCGACACGCCTTCCCATGGGGAAGCAGAGTGTGGGTTCTCTGAGGCGGGCTCTCCTATCTCTGGGTTTGAGGTCACCGAGGTAGTTAAAAAGCTCCTCGGTTGCAGGGCCCCGGGGGTGGATGAGATTCGCCCGGAGTTCCTAAAGGCTCTGGATGTTGTGGGGCTGTCCTGGTTGACACGCCTCTGCAACATCGCGTGGACATCGGGGACAGTGCCTCTGGATTGGCAGACTGGGGTGGTGGTCCCCCTTTTTAAGAAGGGGGACCGGAGGGTGTGTTCCAACTACAGGGGGATCACACTGCTCAGCCTCCCTGGTAAGGTCTATTCACGGGTGCTGGAGAGGAGGGTCCGTCGGGAAGTCGAATCTCAGATTCAGGAGGAGCAGTGTGGTTTTCGTCCTGGCCGTGGAACAGTGGACCAGCTCTACACCCTCGGCAGGGTCCTCGAGGGTGCATGGGAGTTCGCCCAACCAGTCTACATGTGTTTTGTGGACTTGGAGAAGGCGTTCGACCGTGTCCCTCGGGGAGTCCTGTGGAGAGTGCTTCGGGAGTATGGGGTACCGAACCCCCTGATACGGGCTGTTCGGTCCCTGTACGACCGGAGTCAGAGTTTGGTCCGCATATCCGGCAGTAAGTCGGACTCGTTCCCGGTGAGGGTTGGACTCCGCCAAGGCTGCCCTTTGTCGCCGATTCTGTTCATAACTTTTATGGACAGAATTTCTAGGTGCAGCCGAGGCGTAGAGGGGGTCCGGTTTGGTGGCCTCAGTATTGCATCTCTGCTTTTTGCAGATGATGTGGTTCTGTTGGCTTCATCAAGCCGTGACCTCCAACCATCATTGGAGCAGTTCACAGCCGAGTGTGAAGCGGCTGGGATGAGAATCAGCACCTCCAAATCTGAGACCATGGTCCTCAGTCGGGAAAGGGTGGCATGCCATCTCCAGGTCGGGGATGAGATCCTGCCCCAAGTGGAGAAATTCAAGTATCTTGGGGTCTTGTTCACGAGTGAGGGAGGAATGGAACGGGAGATCGACAGGCGGATCGGTGCAGCGTCTGCAGTGATGCGGACTTTGTATCGGTCCGTTGTGGTAAAGAAAGAGCTAAGCCGAAAGGCGAAGCTCTCAATTTACCGGTCGATCTTCGTTCCTACCCTCACCTATGGTCATGAGCTGTGGGTCGTGACCGAAAGAACAAGATCCCGGATACAAGCGGCTGAAATGAGTTTCCTCCGCAGGGTGTCCGGGCTCTCCCTTAGAGATAGGGTGAGAAGCTCGGTCATCCGGGAGGATCTCAGAGTAGAGCCGCTGCTCCTCCGCATTGAGAGGAGCCAGATGAGGTGGCTGGGGCATCTGATTCGGATGCCTCCCGGACGCCTCCCTGGTGAGGTGTTCCGGGCACGTCCCACCGGGAGGAGACCCCGGGGACGACCCAGGACACGCTGGAGAGACTACATCCTTCGGCTGGCCTGGGAACGCCTCGGGATCCCCCCGGAAGAGCTGGATGAAGTGGCTGGGGAGAGGGAAGTCTGGGCGTCCCTGCTGAAGCTACTGCCCCCGCGACCCGACTCGGATAAGCGGTAGAGAATGGATGGATGGATGGATAAAATGACCAGTTAAAAACTGCATTTTATGTTTACAATATCCCTTGTCTGATATTTACATTTGTTTGATAATCTTAAACATTAACGTGAGGAAACTATGCAAACAAACAAAAAACAAATTGAAAAGGGGGCTAATACTTTTTTACGGCACTGTAGGTGGCTCCCTGTTAATTTTAGGGTTCATTCATTAATTTTTCATACCGCTTCTCCTAACTTGGGTCGTGGGCATGCTGGAATCTATCCCAGCTAATTCTGGGTCAGAGGCGGGGTGCACCCTGGACTGGTCGCCAGCCAATCGCAGAATTTTAGTATTAATCTGGTAGAGCCGGTGTCATGTTATTGTACTGTACTATTACTTACTGTCCCTCACACAAAATTAACAACTAAACGTGATAGAACTTTGCGGTCCAATGCCCCCAAATTGTGGAATTCCTGCCTCTTCTGTTGGCATTTTTTGAAAAACAGTTAAAAACAGGTTTAGACATGCATTCCAGTAGGAATTGATTTGTTTTTTCTTGTATTAACTCTAGAATGTTAGGGACGATGTATTTTAACGATGTAAAGAAGTTATCTCTCTTCTCACCGAGAAGTGAAGAAATCACTTTCTCACAACCATGGTTGTGAATATTCCTTTATTTAAAAAGCAAAGTATTCAGTCATACAACTATTTCTTAAAATTTTCACCCGACGTAACCCTAATAAAAATATGTCTTCCCCACCACTATTTTATATTGAGATTAGAAGAAAACTGAAGTCTCCCTATCTAACTCTGTTCGGATTTGGAATTACTCTGGATTAATAGGATAAAATTAACATGTCTCACTCTGGTCTAAATCCTTCCTTAATAATAGGCGAACAAGTCATTCTGCTTCTCAATGGTAGCTAGAGCTGACAATGAAACAAAAAGAGACATTACGAACGGCATTACAACTCATTCATGTAAACACTGATCTGCAATTATTCTTATCATTATATATTTTGTCTTGTTCATGTGGTTAATAAACAGGCACTCACTCCTGGTGCTTCCTCAATGATCTTCTGATGTCTCCTCTGGACACTGCAGTCCCTCTCAAAAAGGTAGACAGCATTCCCGTGCATGTCCCCAAACACCTGAACTTCCACATGTCTGCGAACACAACAATGATTAAAATTTAAAAGCCACACACACACAACATCATTTTAGTAAGTTTGATTGTTTGTTACCTGGGATCTTCCACAAACTTCTCAACCAGCATAACATCATCATTAAATGATTTCCTGGCTTCTCGTCTTGCAGACTCTAGCTGTTCCAAGAAGTCCGAGTCGGACCGTGCAATGCGCATCCCCTAAACAACATAGGCAAGTTATTGTTCTCCATTTGATTAGATCAGTATACGACCTTAGGGGCTACAGTAGTGAAGCACTACATGTTGCTGCCTTTCGGCAAGTGTGGGTTCAGTTCCCGGCCAGTGCTCCGATAAAAGGGAGAGATGCATCAGGGCCCCAAAATCAAGCCAGAAACAGCATTGAGCCAAAAGAGAATAAAGTCAGTAAGTCTGTAACACAGCGGTGGGTCACCTTTTTCCTATTAGGGGCCATATCAGATTTTTATTTAGTCCTCTGAGGGCCAAAACAAAATTTCTGAAAAGGTATGAGGGCAGTACGGTGAAGCATGTGGCAACCACATCTGGGTCAGTCACAGAATCTCAGCTTCTGAATCTCTCAGCAGTCTGAATCTCAGCTCAGGCGTTTGTGTGTGGAGTTTGCTTGTTCTTCACATCTTTGCGTGGGTGTTCTCTGAGTACTACATCTTCCCCCCACTTTCCAAAAATGCATGTTAGATTAACTGAAGACTTTAAACTACTCATAGGTGTAAATGTGAGTGTGAATGATTGTTTATCTATATGTGTCCTGTGATTTATTAGCAACGAGACCAGGGTGTAGCATCCCTCTTGCCTCAAGTCATCCTATAGCGCGTAAGTGGAAGAAAATGGATGGATGAAGCATTTATGGGTAAAATGTTTTAGGGCTTTTTATCACAGTTCCACTGTGGTTTATTTTTACAGGCCGGCTGGATTAATTGTTCTAACCACCTGTGTACCCACCCCTCCTTTAACTCGTCGCCTCACCTTGCCGCCCCCTCCACGGACTGCCTTAATCATCACAGGGTAGCCGATCTTTTCAGCCTCTGCTTGCAGTCTGTCATTTGACTGGTCATCTCCATGGTATCCTCCAATGATTGGCACCCCTGCAGCTGACATGATGGATTTGGAAGTACTAAAAATAATTTTAAAAAAGCAAGGACAATTGTCACTGGGCTGGGCTCTGTTTAATAACAGTATTTTAATACAAAACGTGAAAAAAATATTCTTTACTGTACCTCTTAATGCCCATGTCCCGGATGGCAGAGGACGGTGGTCCAATGAAGATGATTCCATTCTGTTTACAAGCCTCAGCAAACTCTGTGTTTTCAGACAGAAAGCCATACCCAGGGTGGACTGCCTAAAGAGATGCATAAAACAAACTATGTTTAACAATGTTCAAATAATGTAGAACTGCACTCCATCATTATGAGAGGAGTTTCAAATACGGCACTTACATAATTTGACTAAATACTAAAAGCAGCCAGTACAAATGCACATTTTATTGACAAACAGTGTCAATCATAAGTGAACAGTCAAAATTTCTGATACAGTTCTTGTTCTCGACGTTTTCAGAAGTGTAGAAACAGCCCAAGTGTCCATTGAGTACACACTTAACTTACGTGTGATCCAGACTTCTTGGCCACTTCTAAAACTTTCTCCATGCTGAGGTAACTCTGCTGGGAGGCAGGTGGCCCAATGTGATAGGCTTCATCTGCCTAGAAAAACAGCCAATACAGACACTGGAGATTAAATATCTACAGTATATGTTTGGGAACATTGAATATTTTAAGACAAACATTGAACTCTCTCACCATGGCAACATGCATAGAGTGTCGGTCGGCATCACTGTATACAGCCACGGACCGGACACCCATCTTCTTTGCTGTACGCATTATTCGACAGGCGATCTCCCCTCGATTGGCTATCAGCACCTTCTCTATCCTTCCCACCCCTACCAACCAACATCATGACACAATCTTGTACAGCAGATGTTTCACACAATGAGAATGCAATCTGGTACCACTCTATGACAGTTACCTTGTATGTTTAAGCATCATTCAGTGCATCCAGAAAGTATTCACAGTGCTTCACTTTTTCCACATTTTTATGCTACAGCCTTTTTCCAGCATTTATTAAATCATTCCTTTTTTTCCTTCAAAATAATACACACACGATGTGAAACAAGTTTGAGATTTTTCACAAATGTTTTTAAAATAAAACTAAGATATCACATGTTCATGAGTAAAACTGAGCTCGGGCGCATTATATTTCCATTAATCACCCTTGAGATGTTTTAACAGCTTACTTGGAGTCCAACTCTGGTAAATTAAGTTGATTGGGCATGATTTGGAAAGGCCTTTGGAGGAAAAAGTATATGAACCCTTTGGAATTTCTTAATATACATTTTTATTTTAAACAACCAGTCTGCTCAAACCAATACAACACAAACAATAATGTTTTCACATTTTTATTGACTAACAGGACAGGGAGGGAAAAAAATGTTGGATTTAGTAACTTGTTGATCCTTCTTTGGCAGCAATAACCTCAAACAAATGATTCCTGCAGTTGCAGATTAGACATGCACAACATTCATTCATTCATTTTCCGTACCGCTTCTCCTCACTCGGGTCGCGGGCGTGCTGGAGCCTTTCCCAGCTATCTTCGGGCGAGAGGCGGGGTACACCCTGAACCGGTCGCCAGCCAATCGCAGGGCACATATAAACAAACAACCATACGTACTCACATTCACACCTACGGGCAATTTAGAGTCTTCACTTAACCTACCATGCATGTTTTGGGGATGTGGGAGGAAACCGGAGTACCCGGAGAAAACCCACGCAGGCACGGGGAGAACAAGCAAACTCCACACAGGTGAGACCAGATTTGAACCCGGGTCCTCAGAACTGTATGGAAGACGTGCTAACCAATCGCCCACCAGCGTGCACAACAATCAGGATACATTTTGGACCATTCGTTTTTACAAAACTGTTGCAGTTCAGCAAGAGTCCCGAAAAAACTGCTGTGAATAGCTCTCTTGATGTCATGCCGCAAGATCAGTCAGGTTGAGGTCAGGACTTTATGTAGAAACTTTTATATTCATCATTTGTAAATTGAAGAAGTTCAGAACCCAGCTGTCTAAAGTGAGTGATAGGGGGAGAGGATTGAGGGAAAGATGAATGGAGCGATGTACAGGACATCCTGGATGAAAACCTGGTCTAGAGCACTCTTAACCTCAGACTGGGGTGACATTTCATCTTTCAGCAGGACAATGACCCAAAGCACAAAGTCAAGCTACTGAATCAAAGCAGTGGCTTCAGGACAACTCTGTGAATGCCCTTGAGTGGCCCAGCCAGAGCCCAGACTTAAACTCGATTGAATATCTCTGTAGAGATGTTAAAAATGGCTTCGTATCAACGCTTGCCATCCAACCTGAGAGAGCTTAAGTCGTGCTGTAAAGAGGAATGGGCAAAGCAACCCAAAGATGTGCCAAGCTTGTGGCATCATATTCAAAAAGACGAGGCTGTAACTGCCCCATAGGTATCAACAAAGTATTGACCAAAGGTTATGAATATTTATGTGAGGTGATTTTTCAACGTTTTTTTTTTAAATTATTATTCTTAATAACTGTGAAAAAAAATTATGTCATGTTGTCATTATGGAGTGTTGTGTGTAGAATTTTGAGGTAAAATGAATTTATTCCATTTTGGAAAGAAGCAGTAACATGGAAATAGTACGGTGAATACTTTTCAGATGTACCGTATATCAAGTATATATTCGGTAAAAATGTCAACATTCTGAATAAAGTTGCAACAAGACCTCTTAAATGAATTCAAATACAAATGTAAAGGTAAGCTGCACTTAGAAGTTACAACCAAGGGATGTAAAATGTCATGTGAGGTGTGACGATTGCTATACATTCACCGTCCAGCAGAGACACCAAAAATGTATGCTTTTACAAAATGAATTATGGCCTATTTTAATTGAAACTGTCAGTCAGATAGTAATTTAACAACACAGTACATGTATTATTGTGATTGAATATGGAATATAGAACTCCACTGCATTATACTGCAAAATTTCAAATACTGAAATGTAATCTATGATAAACAGCATTTGCAAGCAAGCTTGATCATTTAGTAGTGTCTACTGTTAAGACTGGTGAGTGTAAAATTGCATTCAAAATGATTCAACCCCCACTGAAACGTATTTGCACATTTTTAATAGATGGCAACTTGTAATATTAGATGTGTTTAGCTATTTTGCATTGTTCCATTTTGTTGGTTCATTGAGAACTTCCGTCAATTCAATATAAAGTTGCAACTATAACATGTAATGAGGACTGAATAATTTTGAGTGAAAGCATATATGGCATACTCTAACGTTAAACTGCACTGCATTTAATTATTACACATTCAAAATCATGAACAGTTTTATTCTCAACTAACAAGCCTAAGTGACGATTAAGTACATAACTACATATGCTTACGAAAACAGCCATGAGCATCTCTCACCTCCGGAAACAAGTCTCACTCCTCTTTTGGTCCATAACAATTTTCTAGAAAGAGATTTTAATAAATAAATATCACACCAGTCATGGAGAACGATGAAGCACAGAATTAAATGAGGAGCCATTAATCTGTGTACAAACAGTCCAGTGCATGTGAACACCCTTGTCAACGTTAGCTGACAGCATGGCTGCTACCTCATTTCACCTTGTTCATATATGAACACGGGCAGACCCATTTTCTCTCGACATTAATGACAATAAGATTAAATGTGTCACAATATACACACGCCAATAAAGTTTAGCATCTGGGTAGAATTCTTCAGTCTCGGCTTTTTCCTCTGGTTAGCTCGCCGTTAATATAACTTTGATCGACTTCCAAAAGTGATTGGTAGCAAGCTAATGGTACAGAAATGCTCAACGACAACAATGGCATTGTTTTGCAGAACGGCGAGTCGGTGTTGCATGTACTCACTGTGTGAACGTCCTTAGCCCGTGCAGAGTTGGGAAATGTAGGATGACTGCAGCCATAGCTGTCAGCTTGGACGGCTGGCTGCAAAATAGCTAGCTAGCGAGCTAGCTCACTGACTAACACGCGCGCGCGCGCGCACACACGGGTGTGTGGAAAAAGGCGAAGTGAATTTCGAAAATTTGCAAACTACACTTTGTCAGCGTTTTTAAGTACAGCTTAACCTTTGATAAACATCTAAAAGCGTAACTGCGTCATATGTAAGTCTTTCGCGGTTAAAAACAGCACAAATTACAGAACAAGGTTGTATTGTAATTAGGAGCCTTACAGGGATTCGTAGCGTCGACCAATGAGAATTAGCGACGTTGGAGGCGGGAGAGTGCTGCAATTACGGAAAAGCACCAGCAAGTGGAAGCATTTCAAAGCATTTGTCCACTTACACTCATGTATTGCATCTTATTACTTATTACTTGTGTACTGAGCTCCGACCCATCCGGTTCTTTAATCTGGCAGCTGACCCACCGAGCATTTACATTATTAAGACTCCTATAATATTTGTTGCATTTCCCCCAAAAACTGGTTAATTAAAGTCTAATTTTTTTACGTTTATTTTTGTATTCATATATCTCGTTAAACAATTCCTTAATACATTTACTGTGAATAATAAAAATACAAATATTAATACGATTTTAAAAATAATTCTATGCTAAAGTGTCAAGATCAAATGTGTCCCTTGCAAGGTTATTATGGGAAATGAAAACGAACGAAATAAGTAAAACTAAAATTGGAAAAACATTTTTGTAGACAAATAAAAAAACAGCTACTGTGATCCTTTTTTGAAATCTCACATTTGACAAATATCCCAAATAACAAAAACATACTGAAACTAACAAAAAAACTAAATTTAAACGAAGCATTTTTGAAAAGAATATAAGAACTAATAAAAACTCACAAACGTGTCTAATTAAAACTAACTCAATTTGAAAAAAGTCAAAGCAAAATAAAACTAACTATAATGGAAAATTCAAAGGTATTATAACCCTGGCCCCTTGAGCAATAAAGCTCCCCTACCCCTGGAATACAATACAGTAATCCCTCGTGTGTGGATATGTATATGTGTGTGTGTATATGTGCGTGCATATATAGATATATAAAATTTCATCCATACACTTTACCACCATCAACCAATAAGAGTGTATGCATGTGAAGTATTATTTTCGTCCACTTGGGTCGCCATCCACATCCAGGTGTGTCAAACTCATTCTTGTCACGGACCATAGACAGTGACCGTGTCAGTAAAGCCAACCGGCAGGTGTGCTAAAAATGCTTTTGATTACAGTATTTTGTTCATATTTTGTGATCGTTGGAGTAGTTTTTTTTTTTAAATTGAAAGCGCGCCCGCGGCTGTTTCAGTTTTCCCTATCTATACCACCTGTTATGGATGAGAATTTGTTCTAACTAGTGGTGGTAGGCTATATTCAATTAGGTATCAATGTTTACTTTAACAGAGATATGCAGTTGACTAACTGTACTGGACAGTACATTAAAAATATTCTGCCACTCACTAAACCCGCAATAAGTGAACTGCGATATCATGAGGGATGACAGTATTTATTTATATTGAGATTATAGTCTTTATTATTCTGTAGTTTTGTTTACGAATAACAAAATTAAATATCAAATGGAGGGAATTTAATTGACATCAAGTGTCACAGCATCATTACAATACAAATGTTTTCACGTAGACTAAAATATCACATCACTCAGCATTATACAAACATCCATCCATTTTCTGTACCACTTGTCCTCATGGTGAAAGGTGAGCTTGAGTTTATCCCAGTTGACATTGGTAGAGAGGTGGGACGCAGCATTATACAAACATTGTCCATAATTTCAGGAGTTTTAACTGAGAGATAATGTCAAAATGCTATTTGACATGAACGGTTTCAGAGAGATCTCAGAACCTTTCATAGCCATGTGTGCGATGTTCTTTAACCAATAAGAAAGTCACGATGGCAATCATCAAAAGGCCAAACCCGACGGCCAAAAGGATAATGGGGATGATCCTCTTGTTAAAGTCAGCCAAACACTCTTCCGCTGAAAAAGATGAGGATTCAAATGTTTGTTTTTTAAATGTGAATGTAGAAGCAAATAAAAGCTTATTCACCTTCTCCATATTGTCCGTTGGGCATACTGAATGCCTGCATCTGGAGAGGTACCAGCTTAATACTCATTTCTGAAGATGGCAGAAGCACGTTCCCAGATTTGCACCTAAAGCTTCGACCATAAGATGCTGCAAACAGCTTGTCGTGTGACACCAAACCCAAATAAGTCTTATCTGAGGAACAGCAACAAAAGACAAACTTAGTCTACATGTTAAGGAAATGAAAGGTTATGTCATGTGTCCATTTTTTTTGGTCTTACTAGCACATCCTAAGCAGACAGGCTGAGGAGTCACCCAAGCTGTCAGCTTGGTGACATAATAAAGATTATTTTCCTGGGAAGAGAAGTAATTTGTAATTCACTGTGACTGTGTTGTTTAGGTTTACATTTTCTGTGTATTACTTGAAATTGCAAAACTGTTAAGTGTGTTGTACCTTTTTGAAAGTGAACTGTAGGCTGGCAGCATTCGTAGGTAGAGTGAGAGACAAGACAGCTGATTCCCTGTGGCAGGAACCGCTCGCCAGGACCTTGAGAGGGTCCAAGTTGAAAAACCACCTCTTCTAAATGTATTCAAATGATGAAATGTTATATATTACTCAAGTGGTCCATTTACCTATTGACATCCATTGCAGATTAAGGGTCGTGTATAAGAGTAAGCATACAAATGCAAGAAAGAAAATAAGTATTGTGTAGAACATTAACCATAATTTTGGGTACACAGATTGTGGTATATTGTGGAAGACAATGATTTACAAAGAATTAATTCTATTGTTAATTTACATTACTACAAAAAGCTCCTCCTTTAGCAGTCACTTCATCGTAGTGGTGGGGTTTGTGTGACCTGATGATATTAGGAGCTAAGTTGTCAGGCACTTTGTGCCTCTGGTAGGGTACTAGGTGAGGGGTCAGACAAAGCACGGCTCAGAATCCCCTAAAATGATCCCGGCTACTGAAGCTCGCCCTCGAGATGTGGAACGCCACCTATCTGGCAGGGAAGAAGCCTAAGCTGTTGCGCGAGATCCAGAGGTTGCAACTAGTGTAGTCATAGCCATGACCATGGAGAACAACCAATGAATAACTTCAAGGAAATTCTGGTCCATCGTACAGTGGAACAGGAGGGGGGGAGCAATGTACCATCAACACTGTGTAAAGTGGGGATGGGGCATTTATCAACCTTGACCTGGGGTTGTGGTTGGAGGGGCGAATACATCAAAGACCTCCTCAATTCCACCGACATGCCTTTCTATGAGGAAGCAGAGTCTGGGGACTCTTGAGGTGTGCTCTCCGATCTCTCGGTGGCAGGAGCTGTGGGTGGATAAGATCTGCCCGGAGTTCCTGAAGGCTCTGGATGTTGTGGGGCTGTCTTGGTTGACACGCCTCCGCAACATCGCGTCAACATCGGGGACAGGGCCTTTGAATTGGCAGAGGCCAATTGGTGATGGTCCCCCGCAGGGTGTGTTCCAACTACAAAGGGGTCATACACCTCAGCCTCTCAGGTAAGGTCTATTTCATGATTTTCAAGAGGGGAATCCATTGGGAAATTGGACCTCAGATTCATGAGGAGCAGTGTGAGTTTCCTCCTGGCCATGGAACAGTGGACCAGCTCCACACCAGGGTTATAATAGTTTTGGAATTTCCATTACAGTTAATTTTTATTTCATTTTGACTTTTCTTTTGCAAATTCAGTTAGTTTTAATTAGTTTTTAGAGCAGGTTTGTTAGATTTTTTCAGTTTAAATTTTTAAAAAAATGCTTCATTTTAATGTGTTTTTTATTAGTTTCAGTATTAGTTTGGGTCCCCCGCGGGATGGGCTCGCTGGCTTGGCCCCCCTTTGCGAACGTGCCGGCTCAGCAACTCCGTACACCAGTTGACTAACATGCATGTGATATGGTGTTCATTCACTAATAAGTTCCATAGACACGCTATCGGCCTTGAATTGCTTATGCTGGGACCACTAACAATAATACAGGTTATATTAAGATATCAACTCCCAGGTTCCTACAGGTGTTTAAACACACTTAACTGGTGCCCCCCCCCCATCCACGAATAAGAACACGATTTGACTATTGTAACGTATCTAAACTGTCTAACTACTGTTCTGCTGTGGTTCGTACCCCTATTCCCCTTGCCCGTTTTGTCCCGTGGTCTGTCCCCTAAAACCCTTTTCTTTCCGGCTACATTTTCAATAAACATCATATTAAGAATGTAAGAAATCATCAGAGGGAGTATTTCAAACTCCCCTGTTGGACAGCAAAACTTTTCCAGCAAAAAAAGGCATAAAGATCCATCATTCTGCATAGCCATGCAGCTGAACAGGACAGGTTATAAATAAAAATTAAAAAATAAAAAAAATTAAAAAAATTAAAAAATTAAAAAATTAAAAAATTAAAAAATTAAAAAATTAAAAAATTAAAAAATTAAAAAATTAAAAAATTAAAAAAATAAAAAAATAAATAAATAAATAGATAGATAGATAGATAGATAGATAGATAGCAAAATTATCAGCACCGTTCCATTAAAGCTTTGTTTACAGACCCAAAAATTAAGCGTACAAATAGACGAAAACTGTGTCTACTGTGAAATATGAAGGAGACTTGGTGATGTTCTCCAATATCATTGGGCTGCTTTGCAACTGTCTTGAATCTGTGCAAGACACCATCAAATTACAAGACTATCAGGAGATTCTGGAGCAAAATATGCTGCCCAGTGCCAGCTGCAAGTCATGAGTCCTTCAACAGAATAACCCAAAAATGACTCAAAACACACAGATACACGCAGCAAAAAATGGCTAAAAATAAAACATTCGAGTAATCTTAAGTGGCCTTCCATGAGTCCTGATTAACAAATGTAAATCCTATTTAATATCTGTGGAAAGAGCTGAAACATTCAGTCTGAAACCCAAGCAGTTTGCTCACAGGGACTGGGCTAAAATACCTGCTCATAAGTCATTGAACTGACAATAACAAGACTATTTTGTAAGTGTAAAAGTAAACTTTTGACTTCTGTATTCTTTGTTGTCAAGGTTTCTGTTGTTGTTTTATTACTATTACTATTACTATTTTTCCTTCGCTTTATTTTCACGACCGTAAGGCGCACTTAAAAGTCTTAAATTCACTCACTCTAGAAACTTTGTTCTGTCTGACTGATCGACACTGATTCTCAATAGATAGCCATTATAATATTTAGAAACCACAGCGGCAGCTTAAAAACTCCACTGTGACACAGGAAAACTGTTCTGGCATAAAAGGGATACAGATCCTCCATTCTGCTTGACCTAACGGCTGAACAGGACAAAAAAAAAAAAAAAAAAAAAAACAGGTCATTGATCGATACAGATACCTCTGCAATCAGAAGGTTTCTGATTGCCTCAAAGGGTTGTGCAACAATTCTGAATAATGGACTGTTTCTTAAGAGTAATTTTTCAGAACATTACTTTTTTCTATTTAGTTATTTCAGTAACCATTGTGGGTTTGTTTGTTTTTAACAAAAGGTTGCCTCCAAGCATAAATAATGTGTAAAAAGGGAATAGTATACATTTTACCTGAAGACTACCATCAACAGACAGAATTGCGTGGAAAACTATCTTAAAAAGGTGGATTGGAATGTCATTACATTTGATCTTATTCATAAATGAACAGGTTCCTCTTTTCCTGTTAAATGTTAGGAAAAGACAGTATTAAGTGCCTGAAAATAAGGTGCACACAAGCACATAATGTTGTACAGTAAAAAAGCATGTCTCTATTTGTTTCATCTTAAAAACAATAAACACAACAACAACAACATTTTATCAATTTCCTTTCTTCCCACAAAATTTCAACTTGCGACACTCTTTTCAAGTCAGTCTATCCCTGGATGATGCATACACAATCATATATATATCATAGTGTGTACTGTACTGTACCTTCTGTATGATGACGATATACTGTGCTCCAAGAGTAGCTTTGATGCATAGTTCTCCCTCTGGGTTTTTCATTATATAGGTTCCTGCACAGAACCAAAAGACAATGACACAAGTACTTCAAATTTGGTCCAGTCTTGAACAAAAACAGATTTGTGTCAAATATGAAAATTGAAAACATAGTCCACATATTGAACAGTAAATGAAGTAATATTGTGTTTGTGTATACCTATCAGAGGGAGGACCTCCGTGGGGTGCAGGACTGCCCGGTAGATGTGACCCCCAAAACTTGAAGCTCCAATTATTGATTTATCATTTCCAAATAAGTGGACACCTATGAGAGAATCCCATCACTTCCACTTACAAATTACTACAGCATACAATTTACTGTCTTGCAATGTATAACATCAATAGCTGTTACCATTTTTGTTTCGATATTAATAATACTGTACGTGTTAATGACGGCAGCGATGGGGTCTAAAAATAAGAGTGTATGACCAATATACAATTGCAGTGAGAAGTTTACGTACACCCATCATAGATATACATTTCATTTTAATTGTGGGCTTTTCATGGTTGATTTTAATTGTTCTTCTTCCAGGCTGAAATTATTTAACAAAGAACATCTTCAATGAGTTAAAAAAAAAAAAAAAGTTAAACATTTAGAGCCTGATTTACTAAGAGTTTGAACATGCAAAAACAGGAGCAAACTTGATTGATCACGTAAATAGATGTGGAAGCTGATCTACTAATCAAGCACAACTAGGATTGTGTCTGCTAACTGGGCATAAGTGCCCAAAAAGTTTATTTTGCAGATTCTGGGAGGAGTTCATGCCAAAAGATTAATTTAGCACGCACAATGTGATTTATCAGACCTGAGACAAGTTACGGTGGCTGATTTTCTTTAAAATACCACGGCTGAAAGGCAGGTGCACACCAGCAGTGCTGTGTTTTACGGTACATACAATAATTGTGACGAGGAATGAGAGGCGAAAGAGAACACATCTTTCCAACTTTTATACATTTTTGAAATGCCAGGAACGAAAATTATTGTGACATATCGTTGATTCAGCAATGCAATTTTGGATCTCCTGAATGATCTCAGGACTGACTTGGAGCCAGTCACAGAAAGGAGATAGAACCCGGTGGAGGACATCAGCGGTAAAGGATGCCGTCAAGCTGAAGAAGGAGTCCTATAAAGCTTTTTGGGCCTGTGGGACTCCGGAAGTAGCTGATGGGTACCAGCAGCCCAAGCAGAATGCAGCGTTTGAGGTAACCGAAGCTAAAACTCAGGCATGAGAGGAGTTCAGTGAGGACATGGAGAATGACTTGCGGAAGTCTACCCATCCGTCCATTTTCTACACCGCTGCTCCTCAATATGGTCATGGGTATGAGGGAGCCTATCCCAGTTAACTGCGGGCGAGAGGCGGGGCACACCCTGAACTGGTCGCCAGACAATCGCAGGCCACATATAAATGAACAACCATTCACACTCACATTCACAACTACGGGCAATTTACAGTCTTAAATTAACCTACCATGCATGTTTTTAGGATGTGGGAGGAAACCGGAGTACCCGGAGAAAACCCACGCAGGCACGGGGAGAACATGCAAACTACACACAGGCAAGGGCGGATTTGAACCCCGGATCCTCAGAACTGTGAGGCGGACGGGCTAACCAGTCGTACAGCGTGCCGCCACCTCCGCAAGTCTTCTAAAAAAAAATCTGGTTCATCATCCAGCATCTCAGGAAGGGGAAGCAGTGCACCATGAACACTGTGTATATTCGGGGCTAGAGATGCTGACCTTGACTTGAGATGTTGTGAATCGGTGGGAGAATATTTTGAAGAATTTTTCAATTCAACTGACACTCCTTCGTATGGGGAAGCACAATATGCGGACTCCGAGACGGGCTTTCCTATCTCTGGGGTTGAGGTCACTGAGGTGGTTAAAAAGCTCCTCAGTAGCAGGGACCCGGATGGATATAATCTACCTGGAGTTCCTACAGGCTCTGGATGTTGTCTGTCTGTCCTGGTTGACACGCCTCTGCAACATTGCATGGACATCAGAGACAGTACCTCTGGATTGGCATAGCAGTGTGGTCGGCTCCCGTTTTAAGAAGGGGGATCAAAGGGTCTGTTCCAACTACAGGGGGATCACACTCTTCAGCCTCCATTGCAAAGTCTAATAAGGGATGCTGGAAAGGAAGATCTGTCAGGAAGTCGAATCTCAAATTCAGGGGGAGCAGTGTGTCATCAAGCCGCGATCTCCAACTCTCACTGAAGCGGTTCTCAGCCGAGTGTGAAGCAGTTGGGATAAGAATTTTTATCGATTTACCAATCAATTTACCAATCTACGTTCCTAACCTCACCTATGGTCACGAGCTACTGGTTATGACCGAAAGAACAAGACAGAGGATACAAGCGCCTAAAATGAGTTTTCTCCACAGGGTGACCGGGCTCTCCCTGAGACACAGGGTGAGAAGCTTGGACATTAGGAAGGGGCACAGAGTCGCACCACTGCTCCTCCGCATCGAGAGGAGCCAGATGAGGTCGCTCGGGTATCTGGTTAGGATGCCTCCCTGGTCAGGTTTTTCGGGCATGTTCCACTGGGAGGAGGCCCCGGGGACGACCCATGAATCACTGGAAAGACTATGTCTGGGGGGTGGCCTGGGAACACCTTGGAATCACCCCAGAAGAGCTGGATGAAGTGGCTGGTGAAAAGAAGTCTGTGCTTCCCTATTAAAGATGCTGCCCTTGCAACCCGACCCCGGATAAGCGGAAGAAAAGGATGAAAAAAACCACAATCATTGGATGGTGAAAGAGGCTGAGGGAGAGATACAGCTTAATTTATTGTATGATCGTGCATGAGTGCGGGGCTAGATTCATGAGGTCCGCGGTCGTATTTAAGTCAACAGGACAACCTGTATTTCATCACGCTGTTTTTTCTAATATAAAGCTTCCAGTCAGCACGGATCATTCTCTCCATGCATGCGAGACCGTGATTGTGCCTCACTTAAAGAGAATGAATGAATTCAGCCGCTTTAATTGGTGGCGAATAAAGTGTTTACTCCCACCCGCACACAGCCCGTTTGTTAAATACTGCACACAACTGCAAGATCACGAAAACCCATTCTAACACGCCAACTCGCAGAGTTAAGCCACGCATCACGCTGAGTCGCGCTAGTTAGGAAAATAGAGCCCTTAGAGTTGACAAATTGAATGTTAGAACCATTCAAGGAGGAGATATTGAAAGTGGAAAACTGGTGAATTTCGTTTTCATTTGTTTTACTTGTATTTATGAGAAACTGGGCAGCACGGTGGGCGACTGGTTAGCACATCTGCCTCACAGTTCTGAGGATGCGGGTTCAAATCCGGCCTCGCCTGTGTGGAGTTTGCATGTTCTCCCTGTGCCTGCGTGGGTTTTCCTCCCACATCCCAAAAACATGCAAGTTAGGTTAATTGAAGACTCTAAATTGCACGTAGTTGTGAACGTGAGTGTGAATGATTGTTTATCTGTGCCCTGCGATTGGGTGGCGACCAGTTCAGAGTGTACCCCGGCCTCTAGGTTCCAGCACACATGCGACCCAACTGAGGATAAGCGGTTTGGAAAATGGATGGATGAGTGGATATGAGAAACTGAGCGGAAACTGGAAACTGTTGAAGCTTATGTTGTAGGGAAGTCAGAGCAGAATAACAGAAGAATAACTAACCAACAGTTACCAACAGAAAGGGGGATATTATAGTGAAGGACCTGATATTGACCTTTGTAGAACACCAGTTTTCAGAGGTTGGGGTGCAATAAAAAGCCCTCTGAGTTCACAGACTTCACACAACCTGAGTAATAACTGCAAATGCAGACGTACAATCATGGCAAAACTGCACAATAATGCAAAGAACTTGTTTTACAATAAATGGGCATCTAATCTATCTATGAGGGTGTGGTTATTCATACTTGACAATGGCAACCTCCTGTATGCTTGGCCTTTGAATGACAAATTCAAAATTACACAACCCAGCCCTGCGATTGGCTGGCGACCAGTTCAGGGTGTACCCCGCCCTTCACTCAAGAGTCAGCTGGGATAGGCTCCAGCACGCCCGTGACGCTCGTGAGGATAAGCGGTACGGAAAATGAATGAATGAATTACACAACCCAAAGGTGACAGGCTAACAGTAGTTAAATCAACAAAACTAATAATGTAAGCATTATTAAAGTAACCATCTAATGAATGTTTTTACATTTTGTATGTCGATCAAAAGAATTTCTCAGATTTGTTTGCCCAGTCATATTATACATTCAGTACTTGATGCAATATATGGTGATTACAAATTAGGAGAAAGATAAGTATGAAGATTGACATTACTCGATTCCACTCCCGGTTGGAAAAATAACTGTTCAAATCCAGCATTAAAAGCCCCAAAATAATATGACATTCATGACCATGATGAGTATTTGTAAGTTACGTTCTCACTGCAAATGTAGATGAATTTGAGAGAAAACCACAATAACCTTTGTTAGTGACAGTGCAGACAGCTCATTGAAACAAACCATTTTGGGGAAACCATGACTCTTTGAAGCAAAAAGACATCTACTGTGTATTATTTACACTTCTTATGTGTATATAAATTATTAATAATGTCTCAAACATTCCTCTCATTATAATTAATATCTTTGCATCAGTGCGTAAACCTGCTGTCAGTGAACAAAATTTAGTTTGAGTATTGGGCTCAAGAGAGAGTTGATAAATCTTTTGCAAATGATAATTTATTGCAGGAAAGGAAACTTAAAATGTTAGCAATCATACCTGAAACTAACGCAGCCAGGAAAAGCAAATGCCATCCACTTGTGTAAACTCCTTCCATTATAAAACAAATGTAAAACAGAATGCGAGAATAATGGCAGGCTTCGTGGAGATGCTATCACAGTGGTTAGACCATGAACATTTTAAGCTTTTTTTTTTTTTTGGCCAACCACATTAAGTTTCTTTGAGAGGAAGTGTCACAGGAAGTAGAACAAAGTGTCTGCCTCATACATCTCATTTTGAAGTTGTAAACTCCAAAAATGTTGTTAAAAAAAAATAAATATATATATATATATATATATATATATATATATATTTTTTTTTTTTTTTTTTTTAAGGACACCGACCGTGACACCCGTGATATTACAAAAATGTATCATCGTAACTGACCCTATAAAGTTATTGAAATAAATGTGTGCTACGCAACATGTAATTTGTCACTTTATAAAGGTCAGTACATTTACTCACAATTAACCAATGGATCTGACACATCCAGGATGGCAGACGCACTGAGCTATCGCAGGAACTGGCCAACCCCACACATCCATGACCAACCCGTTCATTGAAGTGTCTATGTATAAATGTCGAACGGACTATGGTTTGTCGTACCAAGACTACCTATTGTTTTTCATTTAGCAAACAGGTTAGCGCTGCCATTTGCGGCGCTAACTTGTTTGCTAGTTTTTCCTGTGTGCATGCTATGTAGTCTAAACACTGTTAGATACATAGTTATAAATTATATTAAAACTGTGCCCAATGTTAAAGTGCCTTACAATAATATCAAATATACCATTTAGGAATAAAAACGCTCTCGGATTTTTATGAACACTTAGGCCTATTACGCTACTGTATTTTAATTTCGGTGATGATGGTGGCACTTGGAGAGCCAAGTATTTTTTTAGGGTGGTGTACAAGGTTTGAGAAACACTCGCCTAGACTACCTAAAACAAGTGGAGAGCAGCCTTTGATTTTGGTTCTTTGTTGAAGTGGCAAAGACTGAGAAATGTGCTCTGCTCAAGAGAAGAGTTGGCTTTTGGGGAAAGTTGTGTAATTTAATAAGCTGTATTTAAAAATTGCATTATTCGGCTTCCCAATTGCACATGGTGAGCATCAAATAGACAAAAAAAATATGCAATCTGTATGAGAAGTTCAGTGCACTGGATGAATCAAGGTAGGGGAGGTTAAAGGTCGTCAGGGACAAAGTACCAGTTAAACACACAAACCACACACATACAGAAAGAGAACTCTTAAGCATAAACGGAAAAAAAACTAACAAAAGGATTTTTCTGTCTCTCTACAGTCCTTACTTACAGCAACTATAAATTAATGAGCAAGAGGGTGTGTGCTGGTGATACAAAAACAGAGACACGCTTTTCTCTGATGATGGCATGTCTCATGTGCTGCCTCTGACTTTTACTGAACAGGTCAAACAAACAAGCAAACATTTACTCTCCTTGCAGTCACTTGTATATGTGTGTGCGTGTGTGCATGTGTATTCTGTCTGACCTCCTGTCCTGTGTGTTGATCAGTGAGTCATCATCCTTCTCAGCACCTACATTTTCAGGAAAACTTCATTCAGTCATTCATTCCAGGGTGAAGAGGAGTCGAGTCCAATCGGATCAAGACCAGGCTTCTGTGAACCTCTGTGAAACGTAAGCGTGGCACATTTTTTTATTTCAAGATTTTTGTAAATTGTAGCATATCGGCTCATTATGTATGATAGTTTTGCCTTTACATCAGCGGTGTCAAACTCTGTCGTGGGCCACCTTGTAGTTACGGTTTCCCTCAGAGGGACGTTATGACTGTGAAACCATATAAATCTTGAATTGCCTCATCATATTATTACAGATACACAACAAATTCATGGAAAACTAGTTTTGAAATCAGAAGTCAATGATAATAGTTAATTCAACTATTGTTGAAGTTACTGTAAAAAGGGATTTGGTAACATGAAAATGCTTGCAATATCAACGTTATTTAGGAAATATGACAATGTAAAATCTTGATCCAGATTTATGGAAGTTGATGCGCATGATTTGCTTTTGCGGGCAACGTAAAATTATATGGGGGGCCGGATTTGGCCCCTGGGCCTTGAGTTTGAAGGCTGTTCTTTACATGGATCCGTTTTTGTATTTAAAGCTCATGCTCAAATTGTTTCCCTTTGTCTCCTCTTTGCTTCAGAGTGAAGAAGAACGAAGCACCATGAGCACTGGAGTGGGTCTGTGTATGCTGGTTCTGTTGGGCCTTGTTTTAGCCCAGGTAAGAGAATTTCAGTAATTTGTTGTTGTTAAGTACCGTCATTTCTCGTGTATAATGCGCATCCATGTATAATACGCACCCCCAAAGTTGACCTCAAAATTCTGGAAAACCGTTCTACCTATGTATAATGCATTTTTTCATTGTATGATTTTGCTTCTACCAATATGATCAAAACATGAAGTATTATCTGTATTTTGTTAGTTTTTTTTCAAAGAATTATTCTGAAGTTAAGGACTTTATTTGAACACGTAATCCTTGTTTTTTTTATTTACTTGCTCTTATTTTGAAATTCACAGCCCTACTTTTATTTAGTAAATTAGAAAACAAACAGTTGTGCTCATATGTTTGATTACCCAGGCAGAATTTGTAAGATGGGTTCAATTCTTTGAAGAAAACATGAAGGACCAGGCGAAATTTTTATTTAAATGGGATTAAAATTAAACGGTCAAGCATTTCAGAATAGCATTATCATTAAACAAAACATAACCATAAAGAAATTAATAATGGTTGTTGTTCAGTCATCAGTCATATTTAAAAAAAAAAATAATTAAAAAAATTCCACAAATTCTGCCAGGTTATGTAAACTTATGAGCACAACTGTACATATATGCAGTCATACGTACGTGCCTTTGTCATATTGGAATGCAAGTGTAGGCTACACTTTTTTCTATAACCACTAGATGGTGGTGGCATTTTGGAATGAAAGTGTACAGCTTTTTCATAACCACTTGATGGCAGCATACATTTATAAAACGTGAGTTTTTTTCCCTCCATTTTCCCCTATACCCATGTATAATGCGTACTATTGACTTTTGACAATTTTTTGGGGGAAATTACAGTAATTGTTGTTTTGTGTCTTTAAGCCGAACGTCGCACCCACAAAGTGAAGAAGTACTTGTGCTCGAGTAAAAATAATTTACAAATTCCAAATTAGTTCTACAGATTACAAAGTCTGCACTCAACGGTGAATAAATAAAGTTGATTATGTAAATAATTGGCGGCACGGTGCCTGACTGGTTAAAATGAATGAATGTAAATAATTAAACTATGTTAATAAATTATCATAGTAAGGTGCCCCAATAGTGTACAAATGATACAAAAATACTGTTAAAAAAAAACAAAATTTTGGCAGTGAAGTTTGAATTGCAAATTGAATTACTTCTTAGTTCCTACACAGATTCATGTCCGAGCTGAACCTCTTGACTGTTAGGAAGACTCGCTAACCACATGCATCACCGTACCGCCCTATCCATTCATTTTCAATATCACTCATCCTCAGTAGGGCCACAGGTGAGCTACAGCCTATCCCAGCTTACTTTGGCCAGGAGGCAGGGTACATCCTGGACTGGTCGTCAGTCAGTCACAGGACATACATATAGACAAACAAACACTAACACTCATATTCACACCTATGGACAATTTAGTCTTTAATTGACATAACATGCAGGTTTTTGGGATGTCGGAGGCAGTGGTAGGAAGTAACAAAAAATAAATACATAATCACTGTACTCAAGTAGATTTTTCTGATGTCATTTATTTGAGCATTTACTTCACTGATGGCGTTTTACTTTTACTCCCTACATAGGCTGTTTGTTACTTTTTTCCAAACTGCAGACAATGAAACGTCGTAAAAAAAGACAATAAATAGAGAGAGGTAAAATTAGCTGTGGTTAAGATCTTGATTGATTTCGATCTTGGGGGCTTGTAGCAGAAAAAAACAGGGACAGCAGCGACATGGAGGAACGTGCACCAGGAAGCATTAACGATGATGGAGCAATATATTATGTGCGCAAGATATTCCCCATTCTTGATCTTATTTGAGAGGATTGTTTGTGGTTGATGGCTCCAAGAATTAGGTGTATTTTTTGTTGTTGTTAACGTATCGTTAGCTAATTTAGCGTTTTTTTGTTAGTCAGTTCACAATGTTTTCAAAGCTATGGGAACACAATGTTTTGATAGCACAAAGGCCTGAGCCAATGCGAGCTAACTCTTTTTTTCCTCGTTTCTCGTCCAAGTATAAAATTGATAGTAAAAAAAAAAAAGTCAACATTTTTTTTGTACTAAAGTAGATTTCAGAGTTTTTACTTTTTTACTTGTACTTAAACAAAGGAATTGAATCTGTACCTGCAGAAACCCCACCGAAGCACAAAAAGAACACCCAGAAATGAAGGCAGGAGGCAAGATTCAAATCCCAAATATCAAAACTGTAAACCAGACATGCTGACCACAAGGCAACCATGCTGCCACCACCCTGTTAGCATCAAAATATACAGTACCTTAAAAAAAAAAAAAAATACAAAACTCAGTTCATATCTAGCAGTTAGTGTTTGATTGAGTTAATAATTATCATGCTGAAATATTCTGTCCACTCATGACCCATTAAAATACAAGTGTCAACTTGTATTTAATGTAATATATTTATAATATAGTAATGTATTTATTATATTGTATGCTGGTGATTCTAAGGGCTCATGACTCAAAGGGGCCCGAGAAACATAATATTTTGGAATCATGGCAACGAAGTAATGGGGCCCAAAGTGATACTTTGTCACAAGGGGCAAAATCCATGGCGGTGCCCCTGGTTCCAGCACTGCTCATCTGTTTGCTTTTACATGCAGGATGTTATCATTGTCCTTCCAAGGGACCTTTTCATGAAAGTTGTTTTGACTCAATCAACGTTCTCCTCTTTAAGGACATCCAACCAGGTGTTCACATCTTCTGCGATGACCCGTCTGTTGAGAAGGCCGTTACCAGTGCTTTAAACACTTTCAATGAAAGGTTGCACACCAGCTACAAGTTGGCCCTCTTTCAGATATTAACAGCCACCAAGGTAAAGAAGCTTTAAAACCTACATGTATTAGTGTGTCATGCACTTGTTTGTCTGATTACAAATTATATGTAATGATAATATTGGGTACAAAAAGTTTTTATTACGACAAGTTGCTGATTTGGTAATGCAGTGCTGGTGCATTACCACAACAGTTGTTTCTCTCGTAGAGGGAAGCTTAGAGGAGTTCCTCTTTTATTTTAAAGCGCCTCAAAGTGTGCTCAGGGTTGGCAAAACAGCACTTTGAGAGAACAACAACAAACACCATTACCCCCCTCATGCCATACAAAACATATTGAAACTTGTTCAACAACTACAAATTGTGGTGTGTGTGTGTGGTTTGTTCAACAACTAAAAATTGTGGTGTTTGTGTGCGTGTACACGCATGTGTGTGTTTGTATCCTCAGTCAGAGATCGGCTCTGAATCGTTCTACTGGCTGCAGTTTTCCAGCAGGAGAAGTGACTGTCTGGCAGGAAGTCCCAAACCTTGGACAGAGTGCAACTATCACCCTTATGGACACAAAGTAATGATATTTCATAGGGTTTCGGCAGCTGTCTATGAAATGGTTTTTATACTTTGTTGACTTGGAACAGCACATGTTGAAGTGTGTATTGTGTGTATTTGGCATCATCTATCGTTTTTGACTACTGTATGATTGATAGTCCTCTAAAAAAATCCTGGTGTTTCCTGTAGGTGCCGCTCTCATGCAATGCTACAGTCCTCATGACAGAGACTGAAACAGACACGAAACAGGTCCACTGTGTCCTTGGTGAGTCACTTAATTCATGTCATGGATGTGTTTGTTAAATCCTGAAAGATAGGAAGTGGAAGTGGAATTATTCACATGTATAATTAGTCATTTGGGAGTGAAGGTGCTTTTAAAAATAATAACTCACATCAAAACTAAGCAGCACTAGTTGCATGAAAGGCACCTACATGTACCACTATAAATTTTTAACAATGCCAAATAATACTAATTAATAATACACAAATTTGCCTCACACTTGGCCCATTTTCCCCCACACTGCTGTAGCATTGTTGGACTTGACTGAATTGCTTTAATTGCGTTCAAGTACCGAAGAACCAGATACGCAATTATAGTACTGTATGTTCTGTTTGTACAAAAGCTGACTAAATTTCGGAAACGAGACATGCTTTTTCCACAGATATGTCGTGTTTGTGACCTAAAAAAACTGAAATAAAAATGCATGATCTTACTCTTACTTTTGATACAATCTCAATTAATTTGAATTGAAAAAAGGCAGAGAGCAAGGCAACTTGCATTTGTTGATTATCATGCAACAAGAAGACCTCCATCGCTGGTTAGTTTCCACTTTTAATTAACCACTTGGAAAAACATACATATGCCCCTATAACACTCAGTCACGTTCTACCGACCAATAACAATCTAACCATAGCTCCTCCCCCAACTACAGAACTCTTCAAACAACAAAGATGTCATACTTCCTTGACATCAATAACCTCTCTCCTTTTGAGAGAACAATAATATGGATTTACATCAAATAGGTCGAATCACAATGGTAGTGGTTGATTTGACAGAATAAATTTCAAAAGCCATAGATAACTGAATATATAGTTGGGGTCCGCATAGACCTTAAAAAGGCCTTTGACAGAATTGATCATACTATGCTGATAAGAAAATTGGAAAGATATGGAATCAGAGGAAAAGCACAATCATGGCTTACTGACTATCTTGTAAAAAAATTAAATAAATAAATAAATATGTTCAGGAAAATGAAGTCAAATCAGATCCAATGCAAGTTACGTGGAGTTCCGCTGGGATCAATCATCGGTCCAATAAGATTCATTTTGTATATAAATGATATATGTAGGCGGCGACTGGTTAGCACATCTGCCTCACAGTTCTGAGGACCCGTGTTCAAACTCGGCCTCCCCTGTGTGGAGTTTGCATGTTCTCCACGTACTTGCGTGTTTTATTCCCCAGGTACTCCGGTTTCCTCTCACATCCCAAAAACATGCATGCTAGGTTAATTGAAGACTCTAAATTGCCTGTGGGTGTGAATGGAAATGGTTATTTATATGTGCCCTGGGATTGGCCGGCGACCAGTTCAGGGTGTAGCCCGCCTCTCACTCAAAGACAGCTGGAATAGGCTCCAGCACACCCAGGACCCTAGTGAGGGTAAGTGACACGGAAGATGATATATGTACTTCCTCAACATCAATAACCTCTGACTTCAACAGTTTTTAGCAAAATTCTTGGAGACCCCTTATAATGTCTCCTCACTGGGCCTCAAATTCCCCATACAAATGGCAATGATTTACATGTCATGATACCTATAGAAAACCATTTCACTATCAATGAGCACGTTGCTACGTTGCCCTCAAACCACCCCCTGAACCCCAGAAATGCTGCCGCACATCTTGCACATACCAGAAATCACCACTGACTGAAGGTGTAGGTTGTTTGTCATTTTGAGAAGCGGTTGCATGAGCAAATCTTGTGATCACAAGTGTACCTGTGGGATCTCTAAATGTTTGAATGATTAACTACAAATGTTAAAGAGTGTTTGCCATAGTAATCAATATAGTCCACTACAGCAAAGAACACAAACATTTACATTGTCGAAATAATTTGTCATTGAGAAAACTAGTTGCCTTAAGCTTCTATGGCAATAAAAGGGTAGGGTGTAGTAATTCGTGAATAGTCAAACTTAAACAACTGTGTGCTCATGATCAACTCCAATGGTAACAGATTCGGTTGTAAAACCAAACATGCAGGAGGATTACTGGTGGTGCCAGGAAGATGAGTCTCTTCAGATTTAAACAAACTGGTTTTGCTTTGTAAATTCCAGTCTTCTTTTATTATTAATGTTGAATGATATCATATTGAGCAGGCAGGCCATATGCTACATCATCAAAGTGAGTTATTTGCTGTCACTTGTGGTGGTATTTAAAACAAGCAAAAAACAATTGTGAAGTTACTCCTTTAAGCCTCTAACACAGCATTCTCTTTTTTTGGACTCTTTGTCCAGATGACCAAATCATGCCAGAAAGAGCTTCCTGTCTGGGCTGCCCAATTGCGATTGACGAGAACTCAGAGGAAATTAAGGTTCCTCTATCAGTCTCCATCACAAAGTACAACTCCAACTCTAACTGTACACACCTGTTTAATCTTAACAACATCGGACATGCAACAAGACAGGTAAGGATTATTGAGTTGATTTGGTGGGAGATAGCAAAGTATCAAGTGTTTAAAGCTGTATGTCAAGAAGTGCTCTTTTTCTCCTAACATTTTTGTGGCCTTTCAGGTGGTGGCAGGTTTCAGATTTAAACTGAGATTTGACATGAGGAAGACCATCTGTGCCAAGGCTGAACACAATGAACTCAGTGACTTGTGTATGCATGATGAGGAGGAGATGGTAAACATGGGCACAAAACATGTTTGTCCTTGCTTTGTGTGATGTTCTCAAGGTGGATTTGTCACAAGCTATCTCTGGTTCTGTGTGCAGGAAATCATTAACTGTAATTCCACAGTGGATGTAGCACCATGGAGACATGTGTCCCCTCAGGTCAACATAGAGTGTGAAGAAGGTCCTCTCCCTCCTGAGGTAGGTCCCTATCTATATAGAGATACAGTAAATACAATAAAGAACTTTAAAATACATATGACAGATCCCATACAAGCTTTATGCACTTACTCACAGCAACCATAAAGTAACTAATTTAAGTAATTTAACTAAACAAAATTGCAGAAACATGAGCTGCTTGTATACTCTTGTTTTTAAATGTGATAATATTAAAGCCAAGGTGCCACTGAAGAGCTTACTGACTCGATGCCCATTAACACTATTACCCCTAGGAATTCACATATTAGTATTTATACAAAACTCAGTTTCTATTAATGTTTTACATTTTGTGTGTTGCATTCCAAAGTAAAAAAAAATAAAAAGTCCAAGGTCCATTTTTGGTACTCACTTTAGGGTTACAATACATTTATTTTATGATGCCAATCCATTCTGCTTTTGCTGTGGCTCAACATATAAATAAACTTTATCTGATTTGACAGTTTAGTCACAGACTTTCCCAAAAAGTGTTCTGCTTTTCTTTCATAAATTTGGGAATGAAACTGCATTAAAATGTATAAAACTGTGAAATTTATTTTTGCTCAGCACCCCAAAACATCTGGTCCTAGAATCGGCCCAAAAGCAATACTTTTATAGCTTTGGCCAGAGCACAAAAACAGCAAATGGGTGAGTTTGTCAGCAAATAATGAAGGTCCCAAAAATATCCACAAATGTGAATTTGCAAATGCTGAACCTCTTTATTAATACAATATACACTCAATCTGTGGTCGCAAACAAGTGATAGTTGAAAATTCTTTTTAGACAAAGTAAACAATGCTTAGTTTTGATTGACAGTCATGTTTATGATAGAGATGGAAAAAAAATGGAAAAAAAGATTTTTCCAAATAACCTATATTCATGCCATTATCTCGCTGAGCCAAACATAAGCCCGTTTACCATATTATGCGATAGTTACCTTACCAGAGTTAGGATTTAGCCACAATCCGCTTATGCATTTTTTGCATCTTCAGCGATTCAGCAGGCGCCTGCCCGTGGGCTGGACTCCCTTTAGGGATGGTATGAAAGAAGGTCGCGTCATCACGTCGGTAACACAAGGCAAAGAGGAATCATCCGAGGAGGACACAACAACCGCATCTCCCACTGCAGAAGCTGCTCATAACAACCCCTTTCACTGCCCATCCAAGACATGGAAGGTATTCCATCCCATCCATCCTGTGGCTCCCACCCTGGATGTCTCACCTCCCACAAACAGCCCTCTCCGTGATGAAGACCTGGCGTGAATCCATCATCAAGGGATCATGCATAATTCATAGTAATCTCTTTCATCACGTTCTTCTGATAATGGATTGTTTTGAAGAAATATCCTAATGCCACAAAGAGCACTGGAAACACAAGACAAGTGAGGTTTGATTCCAATTAGACATGAAATGTAAATTGATTTCAGTCCACTGAATACATTTAAAAGACAAATATTTGTACATAATACAACTGAATACATGTTAAAATCATGACTGTGTGCCAAAAGGTTTTCCTAGTAGGTCTATATATACAAAATTTAAGAAGTTTGATTTTTCTGGGCTTTGTGGAATAAAATTTAATTTGACCCCTACTGGAAGTGAATTATTATATGAATAATTTGTCCGCCTCAAACATTGATTTAGGAAAACGTACAGTATATTTTCCCCCCAAAATGATAAGATTTATCAAATGAATTTATCTCAAAAGTGGTGACACAGTAGAATGAATACATAAAGGCTTCTTGTCGATTACATCTTTCCTTTGTAGGTTGAAATGTTTTATTAAGAGGCCTGTTGCGCTGATACTGATGGGTCCGGACTTCGTACAAAAACACACAGAGTCTTGTGAATGTTTAACAAATGTATTTGTACATCTTCACAGAACACTTAGATGGTCAGTCAGTCAGTTCAGGTACAAACTTTTACCCTGTGACCAAGCAGCCAGACAGAAACTTAAAATACAATTAAAAAACAAAAACACAGTAATGAGACAATAAATCTGTCGAGTGTTCCGTATGGAAGCAAACTTAAGGCATTCATTTATTAATATACTGTACTTGTGACTGATTTGACGGCGGACACTATATACAGGTATCTTCAGCCAATCTCATGCAGATAGACTGTGAAAAATAATACATTGGCCCAATGTACATTCATAGTATAGGCTAAGGTTTTGTCACCATGTTATGCAATAGAAATGTAGAACATGTATAATAAACAACACGGTGTGTGTGTGTGTGTGTGTGTGTGTGTGTGTATGTATGTATATATATATATATATATATATATATATATATATATATATATATATATATATATATATATATATATATATATATATATAGTGATGACCATATAATCACTGCATCAGTGTTTTCCTTTCGGTCATTTCAGAAGATTAGTCACAAGTGGTAACCAACAATGATTTGATCCAAACTGGAGTACTGTATTTATACACGAGCAGGGGTTTTAAACCCTCAGAATCTGTTCTGTTTCAGGCTCCACAACATAAACAGTTACATTCATAACTATAGCAGGTTCAAGAGGGAACAAATCTTTAGAAAAATTAACACAAAATTGGGACCCAAAGAGTTACACAATCAAAAACATTAACAATTTCTTCATTTCACATTAATATGTTGTGCATTTGTATTGCACTGGATTGCAGTTTGTGTCCTGTTTAGGTATTTGTTGACACGACCCAACAGTTCAGCCAATTTGAGTTCGCAATCATACAACTTTGACAGTAAATCATCAGAAATTATCTGTGCATTATAAGGTTAAATCAGAAAACATTTTTTGCAACAAAGCTAGAGTTAAAAAAAACAAAAACAACTCCTTTTAGAAGTTTAAAAGTCCTAAACCGTAATAATTTTCAACAAGCGTACTCTGCTGGAAATCATACTTTTGAGGCTTGTTGTTGTTTTTAAAGTGATTTAAAAGTATCATCTACTTGACGACTAATGGAAAAGTGAACTTAATGCTAAATCACATTCATAAAAATGGCACGAAAAACATGTATACAATGCTGCACATAGCTCAACACACACATTATTAGTAAAGAGTACTCTTTATCTACACTATGTAAAAAATCCACCAACACTGTGGTTCAGATTTATGATACTTCAAGTTTAATATCCAATGAATATTTTCATTTTATTTTTCCCCTTGTTTTTCCCTCTCTGCATCTCCTTACAAGCAATGTTTAAAAAATAAATAAATAAAATAATGTGCAGTTGGTTGGTGTGCCACACGTGCACACAAAATGCATGCGCTGGGACCTGCCAATTAAGTTCTGCAACCTGCACAGGCACAGGAACAAATGTACAGTACGTTGACAGACAGGCAAGGACATTCAAAACACACTCATTTAGCTTGCCATAAAAAAGTTGGACTGGAACTTTGCATGTATACTGCATCACGGTTTTCATAGAGAGCACCGAAACATGCAAAAAAACAAAAACAAAAAAAAGTCTGTAACTGATTTGCCCGACTGCATGATGAACTTTGACCAGCCTCAATAAAAAGACAAACAAATTAAAAAACTGCATCTGATCACATGACACATGATAAATAGTGAGTGCACATATGGCCTGTGGTAGCAATTAAATACATTCAAGCCATGCTGCAATGGAACATTGCATTTGTGCTTCACCTCGCAACAGACTTCCTAATACAATCAAACGTTATGATGGCAGGTCGGGCTAATACAGTGAGCATGCACACATTTAAGTAAGACAGGGTTCTGATATGGGTTGTGTCCACGAAAGGTGCTGTGTTTTGTGTTGAAGAAAATGCATTGATCAAAAAAAAAAAGCCAGTCAGTTAGAGATTGCAGTTAAAATAAACAACAACAAAAAAAAACACTTTTTGTATTATATGTTAAAACTGTTTATATGACCTGACAGTAGAATAAAATGATCTTTTGAAAAATAATGCTTCTCTGGCCCCATTTTATGGCTCTAATTTCATTTTAATGATCATTTTACAAAAGGTGGCAGCAAGACTAGAATAGCCAATCAAAAACTGTAGAGACAGGAGACGTGACCAAATAGTGTCTCAATCGTTTCTCATGTACACATGCGAACACACACAGCTTCTCCAAAGAAGACTATTATAGCTCCTTGGCTGGATTATTTAACTCCAGTTAGCAACAAAAGTTAAAAACAAGGAGTTGGACAGCTCTCGAGACAAATCAAGGGCAAAAATATATAACAGTGTTGTCCCACATGCAGACGGCTGCGTGGTTCCATCATGAATAAACCATGCTAGCAATGTAGCTGTCTTGGCATGCCGCCATGCATGCGTGTTAGTGACCTGGGGGATTTCTTTTGAAAGGGGCAGAGACACAAGGGGGGCTGGCAGGGAGTGAAGTGAGGTTACATTCAAATCTTGCTAGCAGTTGGAAAATAGCATACTCGAACTTTAAGTGTGAGTAAATGTGTGGTAGTAATAAAAGTCACATGGTGTGATATTGTTATGTTAAATTCCACACTCAAGATGATCATGATAATCCATCTCGCAATAGTGGTAGCAATGGTGTATGGGCTTCAGCATTGTGGAGTGTAATGCTGCAACGCAAAAGGCATTTTTATGAACAGGAAGACTTGACTTTCCCCTGGATGTCTGCGAAAGTAAAAGCTAAATTCTCGTAAACTGTCCGTACTGTCCGTTTTTCATAACAAAAATACAGTAAATCATGTAAATCAAAATTGCAGTTAGTGCAATAATAGTAGCCACTTTGCTCAAGTGAAAGGTGTCTAAAAACTTTTTTTTAAATAAATAAATAAAACTAATCATAATAATCTGTAACCTGCCCCATGACACAAATACGACCTAGTCGCTTATACCACAGGTGTCAAACTCAAGGCCCGGGGGCCAAATCTCGCCCGCCAAGTCATTTCATGTGGCCAGCGAAAGCAAATCATTAACTTCCATGATTATTGCTCAAATTCTTATAAAACAACAATAAATAGTAGCGGATGGAGAGGCAACATCACCCTGAAGTTGGTTGAAAAGTCTCAAAGTGCACCACCAACAAATGCTCCCGAGGGTGGAGTTCTGTTTCTTTGAGGTTGGGGGAGACTAACAATATGCCTTGCAGGCTTGGGTTTAGTTGGGTTTGGTTTTTGGCAAAGATGGCGCTCACAGGGGCAGTTTCAGTTTCAGTTTTTTGCGTGTGTGTCTGCGTCCTTCTCTTATTGGTGCTGACAAGGAAACGTTTTCCAGGAAAAAAATGTTTTAGGGTGGGGCCACAGTGCAGATCTAATAAAGGAGCAAGACATGCAGCTGGATGAATGCAATATTATTTATGATTTTTGACCAATTGGTATTTCTCCTCTGCAAGCAGTGTTTAAGTAGTTGAAGTGCAATGGTCATTGGTTTTTCAGAACCAAAAACAGAGATGGCATGCTGTATGACAACAATCCTCTAAGAAGGAACTTCCAAGAGGGGTGACTCCAAACAAAGGCATCATTGAGACCGCAATGAAGAAGAGGAGGTGGTAATGCTGTTGGCAAAACGTAAGTGCAACTAAAAAAGTTTGAATGAGTTTGTGCGCGGCTTAGTTTAGTGCATGCTGTCGAATTGTGTGGAAAATCCAGTCCATTTTGGTGGTCCACCCACCGTGGTGAGCATCATTCATCTGTTTCATAAAATAGTCCAACGCCTCCTGCATAAAGGAAGAACGAAAGCAAGACACAGAAGAAAAGATTGGATAATGTGAACATTGATCTAACAATTGTATCACCATTGTCGGTGTCAGGCCATTACTGGGAGGAGGGTAGGCATGGGGGTAATCATTCTGCTGCTCATAAACATTTGATATTAGTTTTTTCAACAACTAACACACTAACCCATCTCTTGTACCAATCATACACTCGCATTACAGTGAAATGCGAGCACGCTCATATACGCACATTATAAACATTTATACCATGGGCGGCATTAAACACATGGCTTAGTTGTAGAAAGGTTGTAGGTGGCAATTGTGGCCACTTTTTCTATGTGGTGCATTTTTGCGCTAATAATTTCTTAAATGTCAGCTAAACTGAGGATGTTTTGCAGAAGTTTCATTTTTACCGCACTGCAAGAATCGTTGGGATATAAATCCATCCATCCATTTTAGAATATGCTCCTTATCCTCAGGGTCGCAGGTGACCTGGAGCCTATCCCAACTGACTTTGGGCAAGAGTCGGCGTACACCCTTGAACTGGTCGCCAACCAATCGCAGGGCATATACACGAGAGTGAACCCCCACTATTCGCAAGGAATAGGAACTGAGCCCTGCTGCGAACAGCGAAAAATCAGTATTTGTATTTGACGCCCACCCAAAAAGCTTTGCCATTTTCTATTGATGCCACAAGATGGTGGCGAAATACTGTTTTTTTCCAGGCTATGGGCTGCCCAAATGAAGCTCCTCCCCTCATTTTAACACAATTTCTTGGCCTCAATATGGCACAAAAGCCATATTTTTATATTAGAAATGGCTTTGGCCTAGGGAAAATAATCAAATTGAGATTTCTTTTCTCAATTTAATTTAAAAAATAAAGGTCTTTATGTATTTTTCTTTAAACACAAGCAATACATTAATTTGTATTACAATAAACAATATCAGATTTATTATACATAAATTATTCTTATAGGTTGGGATTATGATAAAATAAAGGAATTAATATGAAAGTCAGTTTCTCTACTTCAATAACACTTGTAAATTTACCAAATACTTTGACAAAATTATGCCAAAGTGTGTCGTAAACATACATTTATAAGTCTATAATAAATCCCACAAACTAAAGTGACGATTACAACAATAATGCAAACAAATCTGTGGCTTTACGAACTTCAACACAGAGCTGCCAACCTATAAAAATTCACTTCCAGAACAATTTGTCCAAATTTGTCTGGATTTCCATATTTTCAAAATGTTGTCAAGAACATTACTGTGCGACAGTCATAATCATAATTGTTAATAAAATATGGCTTCAATATTTGTAATTTTAATGTTTTATTACATCAACCTTGTAATGGCAGACGGAGTTACAGTCTGAATCAAAGAGATTCATATGAGATATATGAGATTATGATGTGGCATCATAAAAAATATGTCTATGGATTAATTAAATTTTGCCAATTCTGTTTTGAACCCTGGTAACAAAAAAAAAGCAAGTCCATTAAATCAGATTAATCAGATCTCAAACGTCAAAATTAAAACAACACTCTATTTTGCAAACAAACAACATTGATTATATATTGAATTGGATAGTTTATGTATGGACAATCATTTTGGTTTCTATTTGGTGCAATGTACTTCTTATATATGCTATATAAAATATGCTTTTAACCTACCCAACGCTCTGATATCACGTGTGCAGTGGCGTAACAATTCATTTCTGGTTCAGATGTGGCGTCCTGTGTGGATGTGTATTATTTTATATCTCTAAACATATTAATTGGCTGGTTATTTTGTTGTGCAAAGTTGGCTATTCTCTGCAAAAACGCAGTTCCAGCCATATCTATAAGTACTGTATCACCAAATCACTTATTTTGATGTCTTGCGACTGCTTGTAACGGTAGCTTAGCAATTAGCATGGCTTTGACATCGTCTTCGCCTATCCACTCCTCGTCCTCCCTTCATGACACTTGTAAGAAGCATGGTAAGAAGAGTATCTTATTCGCTTCCATTGTGGCGATGAGCAGTGACTTACAATGCGTTTACACCGGTGGCAAAGACCACTATCGCCTCCGCGGCTTGGCAGCCGGGAGGCGTAATAAAATAGCGTGCACCAAGCAGCTGTTTAATGTGGAAGCGCCGGTAATTTCAGACACTGGATTTTCACCCCCACCCCAATATCAGTGTTATAGCCGTAAAGAGTCAACGTTCAATGATTTCCCTAAGAAAATACAGAGGTTCTGTAACGTTTGACAGGTCCGTCAACATGTCCAACTCTTCATGTCTCATGAAACATGGTTCCAAGCAGCAACAGCGACGCCTCATAAATAAAATGAGGAGCAACAGCAATCAGTTGTTTTGTCTGCGTTTTTAGTTTCATTCACAAAATCGGACGAGGCAACGTCTGGCCACATACAGACCAATTTATCCTCTACTATGTAGCTATGTAGCTGCTGACAACTTCGCCTGGGGCCAAGTAGCGTGTAAACGGTGATTTTTTTTTTTTTTTTTACCGCATGAAGCCAAAAATATCAAACATGATATTAGCCTAAGGGCCTCGTGAGACAGAAAACACACTGACAAAATTACACAGACCCAGCACGGCAGTGTTGCAGCAGGCTTTAAGCGCAGCGTTGACGTCTCTCCCTGCCTGCTCTACATTGCATAGCTGCCTATGACCAGTCAAACTGATGCATTTGCGATTAATAACGCGTTTTAACATATCGTGATATTATTGCGAATGCAATTAATCGTTCAGCCCTACTTTGGCCCTGGCCTAAAACAGCGACTAGGCCGAGGTTCCTGGAAATAACGGAGGATAGGCTTCTCCCCCAAAATCTGCAAATAGGCAGAACCACAGAGATGTGGTGATTCCTTGAATAGACAAACAACCATTCAGACTTATAATCACACCTCAACAGCGCATGTTTTTGGAATGTGGGAGGAAGCCGGAGTACCCTCAGAAAACCCAAGTAAGCACGGCAAGAACATGCGAATTTCACACAGGAAGGCCGCAGCCTGGATTTGAAGCCCCAATCTCAGAACTGTTAGACGTATGAGCTAACTATTCGTTCCCGGTGCTGCCATATTAATCTATTCTTAAGAAAATGTTGGTGTGAAAAAGATCTTACACAATTTATTTTCTGAAAATAATATTTCACCCATCATCAATCAAGAACTTTTCTTCAAATGCCCAACCCTTGTTGTAAGCATTTAAAAAACAAATCAAAAAATAACAAGAGCATTTTATCTGAAATGTACCTGTTCTGTTTTTTCCAGGGCCAAGGTCTTCCTAATGTAGGCGATGTCATCAAATGACTGCAACTCAGGCATGCCGGAGCCCAGCATCATGGAGAACAGGTTGATGAACAGGTTGGCATGCTGCCGGATGGCCAGGTAGGCTTTATAACACATTTCCTGGAACCTACAGTGCATAAAAGAAACATGAATGTGCTTGTACCACCTGAAAAGGCTAATCACACATCAAAGGCAATATGATTATATACAGTATTACACTTCCAAAAGTAGAACATGTCGTTTATTACAACATTTACAACATTTTTTGCCATTTAAGGTTGAAGGAACAGTTACAATAATTATTCAGGTAAGGTTGCAATATTGAAAACAATGCCACTGTTTTAAAATCAGCAATAACAGTCATTATTGACAAAGTAACAGATTAACTGATCAGTAGGGAGTACCTCTCAAACTCTTTGGTCTTAGCACACTCCTGGGACCCCTTACTGATGACAATGAGGAAGTCTTGTGTCAATACAAAGGGCACTCTCTCTCTCTTGTAGCCAAATTTCTTCTTCTTATGATCCAGGAAATGTCCAAAATCTATATGAAATAACTGAGGCACAGCACAAAGAGTAAAGAAAGGAAGAAGTTGTTGCTCAATTTCTTTCTCTTACTGTAGTTGAATCCTCTGATGTCAAATCTCTTTCAGTATAGTACTGTGTTCTCTCAGCCGATTTGCAGTTCCCTACTCCCAAATTCATCTTCTCTCAGATTTTTGGTGGAAACCTAACCCCGTTATTTGCTGAAAAAACTCAACTGTTTGTTGTTTTCGTGCTTAGAAAAGTAGTCCTACTTTCCTATTAAACAGGGCTTTGGTGCCAAAGTAGTTCTATTTCATCCCTGCTGACCGCCGGAAGGCGGTGCTGAAAGCACTGAATGTTCCCTTCGCACATGCGCAGTTCGAGTATGCATACCAAAAAAGTCATGTGCACTAATTTATTTAATTTTTTCCCCTTCATTTTTCTATTTGGTTGGCGGCCTTTACTTCTGATGGCAGCATTTGCGCCCGCAAATAGCCTACAGCGTTACAGCTTCTCCAACTATGCCCTCTTTGAGGCCACTGGTGACCGTGATCGCTGCCCTAGGTGCTTCGGTCCTGCCCGCCCTGGTGAGGGTCTGCCTGATGATCTGAGCTTGGGTGGCAGTTGCATGCCTCTGGGGCTGAGGGATGCTGGCCTAATGCAGGTGTCTGTTGGTGAACAGCTGCAGTTGTGTCAGCTGAAACATTCGAAGCGCTGTGGTGGGGCTGCCACTGCGTCCTGCCCCTCCAAAAAGAAGACCAGATCTGAGCGGCAGCTCGCCTCTGAAGTGGAGTGGTTAACCGCCGAGTTGGCCGGGATGAGGTCTTTCCTGCTGGAGTGTCACCCTGCTACTTCGGCACCCCACCCCGCCCATGCTAGTGCTTGTTCTGGAGGACGACGCCACCTCCTTGGCAGCTTCGGCGTCTCTGTCCCGGGATGATGAGAATGGTCGGGACTCCGTGTCTTTGGATCCGATATCCCTGACCTCGACTCGGGGCTCATCGAGTGAGGTGGATGGCTCGATGAAGGCTGTTTTGCGCAGTGCCTTGAAGCGTCTGCTTCTGGATCTCCCACAGCAGTTTCAGTTGGCTCCGGAGAGCGCCATCTTCTGACACAGACACCTCTCTTCTGCCTTTTCTGTCATCGGGACTATTTGAAGGAGCTGCATTCTTGCTGGAGAGATGCTGGTTCTTTTTAGCGCCTTTCAGCGGACGGCCGTGTACTAGCGGTGATGCATGTTGCCGCTGGGGCCGGCCTACAAGCTAAAGTTCCAATGTCTCCGGTCAGGGCAAGGTGACGGTCATCACCGACCTGACAAAGGCTTTGGTACTGGGCCAAGAGCTGTCCGCCCTCCTGGCCAAGAAGGCGATCGAGGCTGTAAATGTCTGTGCAGGACCGCACGGATCACATCAATGTGCTGAAACTGCAATGAGTGCACCTGGCCCTCGAGTATTTTATGTTGTACCTATTTTATGCCCTTAGGGGAAGCCACTTTCTTGTGCGGTTGGACAAGACCGCAATGGATTTTCACATAAACCACCAGGGTGGCACCAGGTCGGCCCAGTTGTTGCAGGCCACCCAGCGCCTTCTCAGGTGGGCCGCCCCCCCGTCTAGGCAGTCTGCGGGCTGTGTATCTGCCGGTGGGTCTGAACCAGCTTGCGAACTCCCTGTTCGGTCAGAGTCCTCTGGCTGGGGAGTGGCGCCTCCACCAGAAGGTGGTGCTCATGATTTGGGGCCTTTTTGGCAAGGCAGGGTTCGACCTCTTTACCTCAGAGGCGACGACCCACTGCCCCCTATGGTTTTCCCTGAGGGAAGCCACCAGGCCTCTAGGCCAGGATGTGCTGGCGCACCCTTAGTCGAGGTGCCTTATTTACACGTTTCCACCACTGCGTCTGGTTTGGCTGACACTTCAAAGGGTTCTTCAGGAGGGTCACACGCTGTTGCTGGTGGCACCATTCTGGGCGGCCCAGACATGGTTCCCCCTGTTAAGCAGACTCTGCTTCGGCAAGCCTCGGTGTCTCCCCATCAGGAGCAATCTGCTGTTTCAACAAGGGGGTCGGCTTTGGCATCCCGATCCTCGCCGCCTCCGCTTATGGGTTGGCCTCATACAGGTGTCTGTTGGTGGCGTAGGACTACTTTTTACTTTTACTTGAGTCACATTATTGTCAAGTAACAGTACTCTTACTTCGAGTACAATGTTTGGCTACTCTACCCACCTCTGGAGCGGACACCCTCGAGAGATACTCTTACGTTTCTGCAACATTTTTGCTCATCAGATCAGCCAGTGTCGTATTTGTTGCACTGGTCTTCTGTATTTTCGCATTGAGGTGGTGCGGGTCGTGGCTCTGGTTGTGGTCCTAGCGGAACCGCGAAGCACATGTACATCGGCGACAAGAGTTGTTCCACTAGTACATTTTGTTTTAATTATGAAACACGCCTACAATTATCTAATTAGTTTACGGATGTTAATGTTAAATCTATTAAGCAACGGAGCGATGTTAGAGATTATGTCACAACACAGAATGAACTAACTTCAAATTCAGACATGGCCAATAAAAACAGAAAAATATTGAACCGTATTTTCACGAGCATAAGGCGCACTTAAAAGTCTTAAATTTTCTCCAAAAATGGACGGGTCATCTTATAATGCGGCACGTCTTATGTGTGCACCGAGTTCCAAAATCTGTAAATGTTGTGTGACTTTGATGAGCGCTCCGCTTGACTGACTGAGAGCATTTTCTGCCGACACGCTGCTTATATAGAGGAAAGGCGGACGTGACTGAAGACAGCATGCGGACGTTAAAGGGGCAAGGGTGCGCATGAAGGAGGACGCTAAAGGCACGCTGCAAGGAGGTATATAGTGCCAGTATGTGCATTGTGCAAAACAACAATGGTTTGGCTAAGGACCCCCGAAAATGGCACCTATGAAGAGACACGCTTACAAAGCACCGTTTAAACTCCAAGCTATCAGTTATGCGGAGGAACATGGGAATCGAGCAGCCGCGAGAGAATTCAAGGTCAACGAATCCATGGTTTGCAAGTGGAGGAAACAGGAAAACGAAGCTGAGTTTCCGCGGAAAAAATGCGAGGTGGCCCAAGTTTGAAGACCAACTCGAGCAATGGATTAATGATCAAAGAACACCCGGGAGAAGCGTCTCTACAGTCACCATTCGACTGAGGGCAATAACGCTTGCAGAAGAAATGAAAATCGAACATTTTCAAGGAGGTCCATCTTGGTGCTTTCGTTTTATGAAACGCCGCCATCTATCCATCCGGGCAAGGACTACCGTGGCGCAGCAACTTCCGGCGGATTGCAAGGAAAAGCTGGCCATCTTCCGCTCCTACTGCAGTAAAAATATTGCCGACAAATACATCCAGCCCAACCACATCACCAACGTGGACAAGGTGCCGCTCACTTTCACTCACTTTTGACATCCCGGTGAACCACACTGTAGAGAAAAAGGGGACCAGCACGGTAGCAATACGCACAACGGGGCACGAGAAGTCGGCTTTTACTGTTGTGCTTGGTTGCCATGGTAATGGACAGAAACTGCCACCTATGGTGATTTTTAAGAAGAAGACGCTGCCTAAAGAAAAGTTTCCAGCCGAAGTCATCTTAAGGCCAATCAAAAGGGCTGGATGGACGAGGAGAAAATGAGAGAGTGGCTGAGTGAGGTGTACGTAAAGAGAACGGATGTTTTTTTCCACGCGTCACCGTCCCTGTTGATCTGTGACTCTATGCGCGCCTATCTCACAGCCGCTGTGAAAAACCAAGTGCAACAAATGAACTCGGAGCTTGCCATCATTCCGGGAGGCTTGACGAAGGAACTCCAACCGCTGGACATGGGTGTAAACAGGGGTTTCAAAGTAAAGTTGCGAACGGCGTGGGAGCGACGGATGACAGTCTTAGTAAAGCGAACACAGCTTTACTAAGACTAGGAGGCAACGCCGGGCAAGTTACGCCACCATATGTGAATGGATTGTGGATGCCTGGGCTAAGGTATCTGCTTTGACTGTTGTTCGAGCTTTCGCGAAAGCCGGCATCATTGCTGAACAGCCCCCCGGCAACGAGACTGACTCCGACAATGACGAGAGGGAACCCGGCATGTTTGATGGAGAACTTGCCCAGCTGTTCATTTCGGATACAGAAGATGAGGACTTTGATGGATTTGTGGATGAGAATTGATCAAAAAACGTTAGTGCATTGTTAAATACTTCAAAAAAATACAACCGAACTCAGTTTTGCTCCCGCTGCCTTTTTAAAAACATTGTTTTAGCTTGCATGCATGCTACCATATGTTTTAAGCTAGCGTATGTTTTACCATGCCTGCACCCAATAATAAAGTGCGCCTCATGTATGTGTTAGTTACAGAAATAGACCCCGTAACTGAGACTGCGCCTTTTAATATGGTGCGCCTTATGGTCGTGAAAATATGGTACTTAATATTTTCCTGGAGGATGAATTTAGGATTAAATGTTGCAGATGGTAATAGTGAAAAATGAAGTGAAACAGACAATGATTTTAGTCAATTCTTTTCCAGAATGAGAGTGCTTAAAGAGAAGGATGCTATTCATGTGGCACAGCTTAAAGCAGGCATCAGGTGCAGGTGGAGATGGGCTGGATCAAGTTGGAGCCCAAAACAAAAAAAAGCAAATAAATGAGGCAAATTTAATTTTTCTTTGTACATCAACATGGACTTGAGCAGTGTAAATAAATGTTTTTCTGCGTGAAGAAAATTTGCTGATTTTGCCTTATTGTACTCTTCAGTCTTCCAGATTGCTTAATTTATGTTAAAATAACAAATAAAAATTTGTGCGGGAACGGAACAGTCCCCCCCTACGATGTTATTTCGTTTTGTTTTTTTGGTCACCTTTTTCATTCCTTTGCTGTTTGCATGTCTGTATTCGACAGGGGTTTGGCACCATCTTTTGACATCTTGGTGTCAAGGAACTACATTGAAGCGACACATCTTCACTATAAGAGACAAGCAACTCAGTAGTGTAAGTGTCGCCTAGGTGGTGAAAGAATTTACACGAGTCGTCACACATGCACTTTGGGTGCATTTACTTTTAAGGGTAATGTGAGATGAGTTTGAAATGACAAACTGTTTGGGAATCATAGTTTGTGGTATATTCACAGTTTAAACTGGCAATTCTAAACCTTTTCGGTGGATGGTCAAGTAAGGTTTTTCGCTATTCGTGGCAGGGCTCGGTCCCTATCTCCCACAAGTAGTGGAAAATTACTGCATAAAAAAGGCACCATAGAACAGACCCTAAACAAGGGAAAGGCCATGAAACGAAGATTACTCAAAATCAGCTAATGCTGGATGCTAACTTAGCGCAGACTGACACCGGGAGTGAAATGCTAATGCTAACGGAGCTTCATAAGTTCCAAGAAGAATCTGGATTCTCAAACGCTCATGGAGGAGTCTACTGGAGAAATTTATTTTGACCACGATTATTCCCCTGAAGTGCAAAGAAAAAGGAAGCAAGTACAGGGCGTTATTAAAAAACTCAAGGAGCGCAACATCAAGGCTCAATCACCATACCCAGCTCAACTTAAAGTGTTCCTGGATACAGGAATCAAGGCCTTCACATCTGTTTTGGAGGACCAATCTAGCAGCAGAGATGTGAGCAGCAATGTGGATAGCTGCATTGCTTTGTCCATTTTGCCCAGGAAGCCAAGTCTCCCTGCCCATTTTATATCAGGAGTGTGTTGCCTATTGTAAGCATAACAGTTATCTGTAGCAGAGGGGCAACACACTGTGCTGTTGGAAGTTTGACTATGTTCCAAGTTTGTTTTGATGTTCTTTTTGTTCTTTGTTTCTCGGGAAATTGATCCAAGTGTTATTTTAGTTTGCAAAGGATATATGAACACATTTAAGAAGAGATGTAATTGTAAATCCTATCTTTCTTCAGCCATGACTTATTTGAAAATTGTTAGTTACAATATAAATGGTTTAAACCACATTATAAAGAGGACAAAAATTCTAACCCAAATGAAACAATTGAACTGTTCCATTGGGCTTCTACAAGAAACATTTAAATGAGGGCGAACATAGCAAATTGAAAAGAGAGTGGGTGGGACAAGTATTTAGCGCATCCTATAAGAATTACAAAAAAAGTGGAGTAGCTATACTCTGTCACAAATCGTTGTGCTTGATATCGGGAAAAGTACCGGTACTTAAGGATAAAAATGGACTTTTGATCATTGTTACAGGCTCGAATGGAAGAGTTATGTTACCAATTATGAATCAAAAATCCAAGGCTTAAAGATTATACACATTTTTCAAAAGCTCATAAAAGTCACTTTAGAATTGACCTCTTCTGTATCTCCACACAAGAAGCCCTTAGGGTTGAAGATTGCCATACTAAACCTCAAACTCTCTCAGATCATGGGCCAGCTCTAATGTCTATAAATTTGGACCAAGAAAAACCCTTAAAATTGTGGATATTAAATGTGTCATTGTTAAATAACTCTGAAGCTATTCAATATATAAAAGATGAATTAAAACTTTTTCTAGAGACAAATGACAATGATGTCATTTCCCCTTCTATTTTATGGGACAAGGCAAACGCGCTTTTGAGGGGCAAAATTTGTTCACTTTGTTCCAAGATTAAAAAAAGAATGCGAGAAAAATCTAAATGAAAGGAACAGATAAAAAACCTAGAAAGTGATTATAAAAAACAAATAATTAAACTACAGAAACTGAAAAAATGTAGACAAGATCTTGATGACTTGCGTATAAGACAGAGGGTGCTTTACGCTTCTCTAACCAAAAGTATTATGAACAAGGAAATTAAGCAAGTATTTCTTGAATTTGAATTGAATTGAATTTCAACTAAGAAAATCACAAGTAAATAGAAAAAGAATTAGCTATTGCTCTAGGATGCGACACAAGGTTCCTTGGTGTTGGACATGCTGCTTTTTGGACTGGTCTATGTATTATAAGCAATTAAATGATTCCGAACACATGCCCAACAAATCAGAGAAAATCAAATGACAAATTATTTGATGAAAATGAAGCTAAAGCTTTAGTGGAGACTATTCCAAAAGAAGAGATTAAATTTATCATTGGTAAACTAAAAATAACACATCACCTGGTGCAGACGGCGTCCCCGGGGAATTTTTAAAAATATTTTCAGATAGAACTCATCCCTCTTTTACACAGTGTTTAATCACGTGCTAAACTCTAAAGAGCCTCCAAAAACAATATGTGATATACAAGGATGGAAAAGACCCCATACAATGTGCCTCTTATAGGCCAATAAGTTTTTTTAATTATGTTAAAATATTAAGTGCAATTTTGGCTAGAAGACTTCAAAAGATTATAAATAAACTTATTAACCCAGATCAGAAAGGATTCATACCTGGAAGGTTGAGTATAAATAATATCCGACGTACCGTAAATCAACAGCCGAGAATGTCCCAAGCCTTCAATGTTTCTCAGCCTTGATGCTGAGAAGGCATTTGACCGGGTGGATTTGATGTTTCTGAAACTTGTATTATTTGACATGGGGTTTGACGAACGTCTTATTGAATGGTTTAAAGTATTGTACACAAGTCCCACCTCTAGAGTACGTGTTAATGGTTATATGTCAGAAGGTTTTCCCTTAAGAAGTGGTACACGCCAGGGGTGCTGCTTATCGCCAATTTTATTTTTATTTTTGCTATATGTATAGAACCTTTAGCAGAATTCATTAGAAATTATCTGTTAATTCTAGGTATATTAGATAAAATCAGGAACTACAAGCTATCATTGTATGCTGATGATGTGATGTTGTATATTAGGGACCCAATGACTTCCATACCAGAACTTTTAAAAATGTTTAGGGGATTACAGTATGGTCTCAGGCTATAAAGTTAATTAATCAAAATCTGAAGCCATGATGATAAAGGGGAATTGGCCTTCAGAATTGTCCAAAAAAAGTCAAATTTAAATGGTCACTTAACAGGTTCCGATACTTAGGAATTATTATTACTTCGGATACGTCTTAGCTGTCCAAAGCAAATTATGGGAAACTAACTGACCAAATTTAGAAAGATTTTGAAAGATCCGAAGTATTGCCACTTTCCTTTTTTGGGAGAATTGAAACAGTGAAAATGAATATTCTGCCCAGATTACTGTTTTTGTCCCTGCCTATATGGATCCCAGCAATTCAGTTCATAAATATGCAAAAAAAAAATAATTTTTATTTTATTTGGCAAAAAAAGAAGCCCAGAATTAAATGTACACAGCTAACCGACAGGAAAGTTTGTGGGAGGTCTTAACTTACCCAATTTGAATTTACATTAAAATTAACTAATAGTCTAATGCAAAATTAACTAATACTCCAACATGGAAAGATTTTTGGGAGAAATTGAATATTTGGTTTTTCAAAATGCCATCCATTGTAATATTAATAAAAATATTTGTTAAAAAAAATTAATAAGGCACCATAAAGAGTGCTAACCCTCTAACTTTGCCTCCATCAAACTTCCTAATTTTAATTTGCGCCACACAACATGATAGTGTTTGATGAGCATGAGCAGTGGCTTAGGTCTGCCAACAGAGGTTCAAAACAAATTTCCGCAATCTAATTAATTTTTTTTTTAATATGATAACTGTAATTCCCTGGACATTCAATCACGCACAGTGTTGTAATGGCTGAGCTAAGGTTTGGAGGTTTGGTGCCTCGTTCGAAAGAATCTCAACAGTAGTCAGGATGCAGACTACCATCTCTCCAATGACAAGCAGCACTTTATTTTTGTTGGTAGCAGGACTCAAGTTGTGAACCTTCAAAGCCCTAGGGCCTCACTTATCAAAGTTGCATATGCACAAAACAGGGCCTGAAAGATGCGTACACAACTTCCTGCAGAAAGTATCTGAAAAATGATTTATCAAAAAAATAAAAAATAAAAATAAAAAAAATTAACAATGGGGAAAAGTGCACACGTACGGAAATGCTAATCCAGTTGTTCTCAATGTATGGTACGAGTCCCACAAGTGGTACGTGGGCTGCCTCTAGTGCGTAGGCAAAAGAATCACTGAATTAAATGTTGAAACTGTGCATAATATTACACTTGTTAAAACCTTTTTTTTAAATTATTATTTATTTATTTATTTATTTATTTATTTTATTTAAATCCAGCACAGCACATTTGCTAGCAACAGTACAGTTAAATCACATTAAATTTTTAAGTACAATACATTTGCATTTAATCTTTTAGAACTGTGTTCCAAAATTTATTTAGGTACAGTTTTTAACTTTTATGTATAATAAAGTACATTTTAATTGAATCCTTGTTTAAGTACAGTTTTCATTTCCCATATTTACTATAAGCACAGTATTAATGTCCAAACTGAACTGTGCATAATGGTTAAGGCTTACAGTATTATTAAATATACCTTTTAGGAATACAACCTCTGCATAATTTTTAATAAACAACCAATGTACACGAATTAAGTAAATTCAAGTGACTTTTTTTTTTTTTTTAGTGCAGCAACATTTGTATTTCCGATGATGGACAACATGTGTGTGCTGCTCTGTGTGAGCCGGTTGTGCGCCTATCCCCACTATTAGGGTTTGAATTTAAGCTATTGCAGTCCTTATACCGGTTTCTCATTTTGATTCCAGTTCCAAACTATTCTCAATTCCGATTCTTTTAGGGGGCTGGGTCAAAAAAGTTATAAATTAAGGGTGTCCAAATTATGAACATCCATTTTCTTAGCAGCCCGCAGCATAGACTAAAATGAACATTTGACTCTGCGTTCTTTATAACCAGTATCAGTAGCAAACCTATGAACTAAAAGGCAATGTGTGTGGAATTAACCCAATTGACTTACTGTTCATTAATTAATGTTTTGGCTAAAAGTTAAATATAGTATTGTTAAAATAGTTATTTTTGACTGTTTTATCACATCAAATGGTTAAGATGTGCAAGTTTTAACTTGACTTCCTGTTTTATGCTTGTAGCCTTTTATTTTGAAGGGTATGCACCAAACTCAGCATTTTGGCACAAAAGGTATCTTACCACGACACCAGTGAATTTTGAAAACGAAAGTAAAAATAGACGACAAGAAAAAGAGGAATCAATGGAACGAAATGCAATAACACAATTCCTTCACCTACCTACTGATGAGGCACAAGGTTAGTGTTTGTAATACATTTATGTGAATTTTGTCCTAAATTATTGTGATGTTAAGTTGGTAGTTTGACCTTTGGTGAAGTTTTAGCTCAATGTTAAGCTTGTAATGTGACTGTTTCTACTTTCTGTCCAGTTTTGTAAAATAATTTATATTTTTATTTTTTGTCTGTCATCAGCTCTTACATTGGTTTGAAGACTAAAATAAACGCTAAAAACCATCAATGCAAGAGTGCAACCCACCGTTTAACTTGTTAGCTGCCTCAATGTTAGCATACATGTATTTTATTGTTTCACAATCACCAATTGACTGAGAGCTGACTTAAACATGCTCCGAGCCTCAGCCGCGCGGAGCATGTCAGAGTTGTACACCATGAAAGCCTCCTTTGCACAATATAATCTAATTCCAAGTGTTGCAGTGAGGCGAGTGGCATTTATTTTAACAAAGTTAGGACACACTCTTGTTTGCTGCCGCCGTTGGGCACAAGCACGTCTTTGTGTATGTTCTTCATTAGTTTTCGTTGCTTCTTCGGTGGTTTTCGGCACTTTTTTCTTCGGGGTCGGCAGACTGAAGGCATCGCAACTGGGAACCGTAATTTTTAAATTTGAACGATTCCGGCAGAAACGGAATGTTAGTCCCGGTTCCAATCAGGTCTCGATTCTCAATGCCAGACCCTACCAACTATAGTAATAGCAAAACTGTTGATGGGCCGCGTTTCTTTTTTGCTTTTCTTTTGGGCTGGACTTTCATGTCTGACCACTTTATTTTTATTTTTTATTCCTACTTCTGTCCTCCCTGTCGTGTTTGTTTT
>NC_084508.1:27553276-27650776 GCF_024500385.1 Phyllopteryx taeniolatus | reverse complement strand
ACTTACAGAAAAAAACGTAATTGTTGAAATTTTTGCTGCTTTATTAAAAACAAAAAACTGAAATATCACACAGCCATAAGTATTCAGACCCTTTGCTGTGACACTCATATATAACTCGGGTGCTGTCCATTTATTCTGATCATCCTTGAGATGGTTCCACACCTTCATTGGAGTCCAGCTGTGTTTGATTATACTGATTGGAGTTGATTAGGAAAGCCAAACCCCTGTCTATACAAGACCTTACAGCTCACAGTGCATGTCAGAGCAAATGAGAATCATGAGATCAAAGGAACTGCCTGAAGAGCTCAGACACAGAATTGTAGCAAGGCACAGATCTGGTCAAGGTTACAAAAATAATTCTGCTGAACATAAGGTTCCTAAGAGCACAGTGGCCTCCATAATCCTGAAATGGAAAACGTTTGGGACAACCAGAACCCTTCCTAGAGCTGGCCGTCCGGCCAAACTGAGCAATTGGGGGAGAAGAGCCTTGGTGAGAGAGGTAAAAAAGAACCCAAAGATCACTGTGGCTGAGCTCCAGAGATGCAGTCGGGAGATGGGAGAAAGTTCTCAAAAGTCAACCATCACTGCAGCCCTCCACCATTCGCGGGTTTATGGCAGAATTGCCCGACGGAAGCCTCTCCTCAGTGCAAGAAACATGAAAGCCCGAATGGGGTTTGCTAAAAAACAACAACACCTGAAGGACTCCAAAATGGTGAAAAATAAGATTCTCTCGTCTGATGAGACCAAGATAGAACTTTTTGGCCTTAATTCTAAGAGGTATATATGTGGATAAACCCAGGCACTGCTCGTCACCTGTCCAATACAGTCCCAACAGTGAAGCATGGTGGGGGCAGCATCATGCTGTGGGGGTGTTTTTCAGCTGCAGGGACAGGACGACAGGTTGCAATTGAATGAAGGATGAATGCGGCCAAGTATAGGGATATCCTGGTCGAAAACCTCCTGCAGAGTGCTCAGGACCTCAGACTGGGCCGAAGGTTCACCTTCCAACAAGACAATGACCCTAAGCACACAGCTAAAATACTAAAGGAGTGGCTTCGGAACAACAACAACCGTGACTGTTTTTGAATGGCCCAGCCAGAGCCCTGACTTAAACCCAATTGAGCATCTCTGCAAAGACCTGAAAATGGCTGCCCACCAACGTTCACCATCCGACCTGAAAGAACTGGAGAGGATCTGCAAGGAGGAATGGCAGATGATCCCCGAATCCAGGTGTGAAAAACTTCATTCCCAAAAAGACTCATGGCTGTATTAGCTCGAAAGGGGGCTTCTACTAAATACTGAGCAAAGGGTATGAATACTTATGTCTGTGTGATATTTCAGTTTTTCTTTTTTTTCATAAATCTGCAAAAATTTCAACAATTCCATTTTTGTCTGTCAATATGGGGTCCTGTGTGTACATTAATGTGGAAAAAAAATAACTTAAATGATTTTAGCAAATGGCTACAATATAAAAAAAAAAGAGTGAAAATTTTAAGGGGCTCTGAATACTTTCCGTACTCACTGTGTGTGTATATCTGTATAAAAAATAAATAACTGCAAACAAATTTTATTGACATCACAGATCAAACAAGACCAAAGACCACCGACCAAATCAACGGAGCAATGTTGGAGGGAGTGGAAGCTAACTTCCATCAACTCCTTCAGAAACGCATCAATGAAAACGGACACCACATGATGGACGTTTTTTTTCCCCACACTTGATTGTGTCAAATGCCATTTCAACATGAACACATTGATGTTAATAAAATTTGTTCACAGCTATCATTTATTATTTTGTGAGGTTTTTTAAAAAAAAATCTCCTTTCTGCCCCACCCTGTGTCTTTGTTCTTGTAGAGCTTACATTTGTTCTTTAAAAAATAAAATTTTATTCTCATACTTTACTTTTTTCTCTAAAAAATGTTTTAATGTTATCTAACATTATGACTTTTTTCTTGAAAATAGCCAATTATAAAATTTGTATGGCATTTAGGGTAGGCAAGGTAGTTATGTTTAATTGACATTTAATGAGGGTGTCCTTGTAAGGTGTCGGTGGAGTCAAAAGGTTTGCGAACCCCTGAGAGACACACAACACATACCTGTACAAGCTGGATGAGGTACTGAGACAATTTGTCATCAGTCAGGTATTTATCAAGGCAGCGCACAGCAAAGTGTCTAACCATGGGGTCCGGGTAGTTGCAGTCCAACAATTCCATGGCCTGTTCTGGACGGATAGATGGCCATTCCTTCAATAGACAGTACATCTAGGACACACCAAAAAAGAGAAAAAAATACTAAAATATTGTGTTTGTTGTGAAGTGACAACAAATCTATTTTAGAAGTAAATATATCGTACTTAAATTACATATCACTGGCGTCGGGCGGAATCCTCGCATCTCCAAAACCAGCACTTTTCAGGAAAACCCCAAAAAACGTTTGTTGAGCCATTAACATTGCAGCGTCAAAGAGAGGAAGCAATTTTCAACACTTCAGACTGGTCAATCATTTGTGAAAATCGCAGACCAACATGGAGACTGACCAATAGTATAGAGTTTTGAAAAATAGGAACTTTACCAAATTTGGAAATAGGAGGTTTCCGCCTGACAGTGACAATATGTATGACGAAACAGTTGACAGTGAAAACAAATCTTTTTAAATGCTGTGCATTTGTCAGCAGATACATCAAAAAGCCCCTCTAAAATATTGGCAAGACACATCATGAATAACAATGACAATACCTGCGCTACTTCATCTCTGGAGTTCCATTTGACAGCAAGAAGGATCTTGGGAAGGATCTCTGGGAAATTCATGCAATAGTGCCTGGTAAAGGGAATGCATGTATCAACAAGGTTTATGTAAAACAAGCTTACGTTTACATACTGTATTCCTGGTTAAAAGGCTAAAAGAAAAACATAGCTATCTCATGTTTTGTATCCGAAGGTATACGGCTCCATTATATGGTAATTAAAGTGTGACTTTGGACTTCTGAATTTATTAGTAGTGATTATTATTTACAAGGTATCGAGGCAGCTACCTATGTCTCCACAGGAAGTCTTTCTCCTGTTCAGTTATTTCTGAGAGAGGGTCTCTGTTACTGAGCTGTCCCAGCTGATCTATGTCACTCTCTGTCAGGGCATGATCTCTCGCCACACGATTGCTCTGGAACACAACAGCAAGAAGATACATATATACTCTTATTATTCATATCATTCTAATTTACTATTCCCATCTCAGATGAGGAATGCAAGGAAACACAACGAGATTTGAATCATTGGCAAGAGTTTTATTGCACGGTAAACAATATAGTACACTTACTCGAGGGCAATGCAGGCATTCAGCCATGCCATCATTGTGCAAAACAAATGAAGCCTGGACAAGCTACGGTAGTGATTAGGGTTGGTCATCGAGAATCGAGAACCCATTGGAACCAAGACTAACGTTCTGGTTTTCCGGGAACCGTTCAAATTTAAACATTTCGGTTCCCAGTTTCGATGCCTAGTCCTCCAGGCGCGAAGAAGTGGCGAAAAGCAACGAAGAAGCGGCGTAAACCAACGAAGAAGAACGCCCACCGTGACGTCCTTGCGCCCAATGGCAGCGAACAAAAGTGTGTCTTTACTTTGTTAAAATGAATGACCAGTCGTCTCAGTTCAACACTTGGAATAAGATTATATTGTGCAAAGGAGGCTTACACGATGTGTACCATCTGACGTGCTCCGAGCCTCTGCCTACACTGTGCGGAGCTTCAATGAAGTCAACTCTCAGTCAATTGGATGAGTGAAACAATAAAATACATCTATGCCAACATTGAGACAGATAACAAGGTAAACGGTTGCTTGTACTTTTGCACTGATGGTTTTGAGCAGTTATTTTAGTCTTCAAACCAACGTAAGCACCGATGACAAAAAATAAATAAAATAAAATTTAAAAAAAAAAAAAAAAAAAAAGCTTAACATTGGGCTAAAACTTTACCGTAGCAACTTCACATCACAATGAATTGGGACAAAATTCACACGTCTCACAGTATCGCAAACACTAACCTTGTTCCTCATTGGTGGGTAGGGAAAGCAATCAGCGTTTTATAGCATTTGGTTCCATCCATTAAAAAAAACAAAATGTTTTTAAAATAAAAATCACCACGGCCGTGAATTCACTTTTTGTGCCAAAATGCTGAGTTCCGGTGCGTACCCTTCAAAATAAAAGGCTACAAGCTTAAAACAAGAAGTCAAGTTAAAACCTACACAGATAAACCATTTGATGTGATGAAACAGAATACAGGGGCAGTTATGTAGCATTGTTAAAATAATTTTAACAAGGCTATATTTAACTTTTAGCTGAAACAATAATTAATGAATATTAAGTCAATTGGGTTAGTTCCACACACCTTGCCTTTTAGCTCATAGGTTTGATATTGATAATGGTTATAAAGAACCGCGAGTCAAATGTTAATTTTAGTCTATGCTGTGGGCTGCTAAGAAAATGGATGTTCATAATTTGGACCCCTTATTTTAAAACTTTTTGACCCAGCCCCCTAAAAGAATCGGAATCGAGAATCGTTTGGAACCGGATTCGAACTAAGGAACCGGAACCGCTCAAATTCAAACGATGCCCAACCCGAGTAGTGATGCATTAGGACCTCTTAGGAAAGCTTCTCAAACAACTCAAGTTACAGATAAAAGGTATCACTTAATACTCCTCGTTACTCCTTTATCATGAATAAATCAAACTGTTTTGTCCCTTCTTTGTGTCACCCAGTAGCTGAGAGACCTCTATAAAGATAACCGATGAACACATTTGCCTAAATTAGAATACAAAGGAACTACCTTATGTCCACTATTATTCAGTTCAATAAAATAATAATAAAAATGATGATAGACTGTAGGATCTAAGTGAAGTGAATAGTGTCCTACTGAGTCCCACTTTCATAATACAATGGATAGCAGAGGAGAAATAATTGATTCTTATGTTGCATTGCAACATTAATAATTGACTATTAGATAATGTAATGCTGGTGGAATGAAGTTAACCACCTCACCTCAGTGACATCACATCACTGAGCAAGCCCCTTCTGTGACATGAACGTATGAGACTGAAACGCATTAATCCTAAATTATTGATGTGAGTGATGTGTGAAATAAATTGTGTGTGATAAGACTTTGATATATCCATCCATCCATTTTCTGAGCCGCTTCTCCTCACTCGGGTCGCGGGCGTGCTGGAGCCTATCCCAGCTGTCATCGGGCAGGAGGCGGGGTACACCTTGAACTGGTTGCCAGCCAATCGCAGGGCACATAGAAACTAACAACCATTCGCACTCACAGTCATGCCTACGGGCAATTTAGAGTCTCCAATTAATGCACGTTTTTTGGGATGTGGGAGGAAACCGGAGTGCCCGGAGAAAACCCACGCAGGCACGTGGAGAACATGCAAGCTCCACACAGGCGGGGACGGGGATTGAACCCCGAACCTCAGAACTGTGAGGCTGACGCTCTAACCAGTCGGTCACCGTGCCGCGACTTTGATATAGCCTAATTCAAATATGTATGGCTATAACCTTATCGCCAATACTGTAAATCACTGCATACACACAATTCAAACACCACTGTTGGCTTTTTTAAATGATGAGAAAAATAAGTGGGAAATGTATACATCGCTTCCATTTAAAAGATAAATGGAAATAATATTATTTATCTATCATGTATGTTATTGTGATATAAGGGACATTACAATAGTATTTGTATAAGTAGTAAAGAAAAGTAATTTTTTTGAAAAAAATGATACAAGCTGCATCGAGATGCATTTATAATCAGCAATATATTGGCCCTCTAAATTGTAATTGAAGACATTCCCACCACAAGAAAAAAAATGTACAGTAACTCTAATACTAAGCAAAAGAAAAGTACTCACTGTTGTCTCTGCCTTCATATCATAGAGCCATACTCATGTGTAGGCATGTACTCAGCGAATGGAATGCATTACATGCTTATATCACAAAACCATGACACTCACAATTTGTGTCCTTCTCGTCCTCTGCATTATCCATGTAAATGTGGTTTCAGTGGCATTTGAGAATTGCCAAAACACATTTTCAGTACATTGTTTGATAAGTAACAGTCATGAATTATATTAGGTGAAAACACCAACCACAAGTAGATGATCATGCCCCAACTTTGTTTTAGTTAGTAGTTGATACCTGTCCAGAGAGGTTGTAGTTAAACCCCAGTTCTCTTGAGATGGTCCAGTTAGCGTGGTCCTCCACAGCATTCATATCTGGGTATTTGACTGGACTACTAAAGTGGTCAAATTCCAGCTCCAGACATGGTGTTTCCTGTACAATGGAGTCACATTGTGAATATCACCCCAATCCGTGAAAAGAGGTGCAAGAATTCAGGTTTTGGCTTTTAGTGGAGCTACCACTCAGAGACCCAACACTGAATTGTACTGAGGCAATAAATGTATTTTGAGACCTCAACTCAACAGAGTGGTCTATCCTGTGTTATGGTATTTGAGAAGCTGATCTTATATGATTACCTTATTGGGGTTGGAGCCTGTAACTCCTATAGGATTGAGAAGATCTTCTAGACCATGAGGAACAGGCCAGAGGTTCAGCGCCATCTTGTTCGCCACAAGAGTGTGGGTGTAGTCAAACAAGTTGACATTACCCCAAGCCAGTGGACAGTGCTCCTTAAAGAAAAAAGGGTGTAGCAGGAAACGAATCAGGTGAATCAGGATGTAAACGGTGAGACAATGTATTTTAAAGCATTTCTTAAATTCTCACTATAAAAAAAAAATAAAAATGCAATAATCACAGTAACAAAATTAAGACATATGCAGGAGTTGAGTATCTATGGAGATTTGTTGCTGATTCTAATTTAGGATTGTTCAACCTTGGCAGTAGTCTGTGCTCACCAGTTATAAATCAATGGGTCTTGAAAAGTACTAGAGTCCCATGCAGCTATTATAAGGTGAAATTACTTATCTCGGGTTTCTAAAGACAAATAATAAACCTGTTTTTTGACATGTCCTAATTATGTTTAAAAAAAAAAAAAGTTCACCATGAAAAAAAAAAAAAAGTTCACCATGAAAGATCCAATTATATAAAAGGCTAAATTAACTGGTTTAAGTTGTTGTCAATCTATACTGATCAGCAAAAAACTTGAAAGTTGGAATCTTAGCAAATCCAATACAGGAGTGACCTGCAAAATTATTTCTTTCTGAGGAAAAAAAAATCTTCATTCTTTTGGTGTCTTCGATGTACTGTATACAGTATAGTATACAGTGTTTCAATTTCATCTTCAGGCATAATTAAACAACCTTGTTTTATTGGCACTTCTACAGAAACCAAAGGAAGGTTTAAGATAACATCGTGATCTACAAAGTGAGTCTTCATTGAGGCTCAGCGATGGAGGCAAGTGATAAACGGGTGGGGAGGTGGACAGTGTTTCTTGTTGGCAGCCACTCAAATTATGTCTATTTAAAGTAAATGCTTGTACAAAAGGCTGTTGTAGACAGGTGTGTATCTTTAATTCAGGTGGTGCATGAAAGAACATCCGCAAACCTAACCTTAACCTGGCATGGCACCACAGGGGAAAGGACCAACCCTTGGTGTCTGTTTACAATATCGATGTCTGGCGCGCGCACGCACGCACGCACATACACACTTGTCCCCACAAGTGTTTCCACCAGTTTCCAGTGAGAGACAGAAGAGAACATAAATCAGAGGTTTGCAAAACCAGAGTTTGATCTGATGCTGACAGACACCAAAAATTTTACACGACAGACTAATTTACGCATTAATTAAAAACAATTTCAGACTGATATTCATGCTACAAACAGTGTACTGTCCTAATAGAAATCTGAGTGTTGACACAAATGGTCCACTCTTGCTGATTTGTTTCTGATGATGTATTCTGCCACCACAGGCCATGATTAGCAATTAAGTAGAACCAAAGACGATCCCTCAACTCCCATTCACCATAGTTACATGGCGCCCTTACTTGTATGAGTGCCAACATTCAAACATCTGGAGCAGTAGTGTCACTACTACATGCTACTACTACCTGGGTAACTCCTTTAAAAAAAAGTGAAGAATGAGTTGTGGAACTGGCAAAATTATGTGTTGCTAATATAAAAATAATAATAATAATAACAATCAATTTTAAACAGTAGCTATGGTGCCATGTTGGATTCGCACATTGCTTTCTAATGTACCTCTTTTGCTCCCTTCCTGCCTTTGACTGAGCAAATGGAAAGACAAAGTCTGGCAGCTCGCGGGATATCTGGAATGTACATGTCATAGGTCAACCACTCACTCCACCTGTAGATATAGAATAAATAAGAGGGTATTTGTGAAACAGCACAATCACCTAATGGTGAATCTAAGAAGGAAAACATCAGGATCTCCTAGAAGGTTTTGCAAAGAAACTGGACAGTACTTTGGTTAGAAAAAGAGATAGACTTTTAAAAAAACATATACATTAGGACTCAAAAACATATACAGAGGCCCAAATGGCATCTGATTGAATTTTTGATAGGTATGCGAGGAAACAAAGACTATGATTAACTTTTTATTTACTGTATTTATCCTTCTCTCTTAGATTGTTTCATTACATCAGCAGAGTAAATGTGTTAAACGCTCCAGCCAATAAGGAATATAATGTGAGTGACTAAAAGCAAAGTTGGTAGAAATGTTACCTGGGGTTAGAGCAGGGCACCCTCTGTGTGTTCACATTGTCACACATCTGCTCTCCTCCATGGTAAATACCCGTTCTCACATAAATCTACGAGAATTGGAAAATATGAGAAAAACAAAAAATAAATAAAATAAATCAGTCAAAGTATTGATGTAGCACAATTTATACATTTCTTAACAACATCCTGGATCCTGAGAGTTGAACTATTATTGCATACACACTATATCACTGTTATTTCCACAGAAAGTAACTGAGTTCAAAACTTAAAAAAAAATAATAATAAATAAAATAAAAAAACACTACAACACACAGTATCAATTTGTAAAAAAATATATATACTTGTCCCGTGAAATATGGCTATTCCCACCTTGTCTATGTCCCTTATATTGACGTTAACATAGGTAGCACAGAGGATCCGTATTCGCAGTGTTCCATTGATGGTCCATAGTGACTTGGCAGCTGCCTCGCCATTCATATACGATGATGCGGTGGAGATGCGGCGGGAATATGATGGCATGACAAAGTTATCAGTAGGCAACTGGGTGTAGAGGCTGTCCTTAGCCATGAGCATCAAGTTGGGCATCCTGCTCAGCATGATACAACTACGAATGTACTAGTGGGAAAGACACAGGGTTCATATATAAAATACGCACAGTATAACAGGCTTCCAGCAGTTGACCAATCAGAAGAAAAGGGGACTTTCGGAAGGGTCACGTTTTAAGTAAGAGGTTTTAGTGCTTTCAAGTGCTTTCACCCAAGCTCTGAGGAAACACCTGAAAACCTTCTTAAGAACATGTTATCACATTAATGACAATTCTACAAATCTATCTATTTATCACAATCAATCCATTTTCCATTCAACAAACTACTTAGAAAATGTATTAAGCTAAATCTCCATTAAATGACGCTTCACTACACTGAAGCTGGTACCCACCAGAGAAATGCAGCAAGCGAAGCTACAATAAAATAAGGAAAATAGTAAAACTACTTCAAAGCTACTTCAGTTGGGCCTCTTTAAAAGAGCAACTACATTTTTTATTTTTTTTATTGTACTATTGTTGTATAAATGAACACACTTATTTCTAAAATCTTTGGATAACCATGCTTATTACTAACACGGCAATATCAATTTCTTGGACTAATGGTGTTACAGGACTGTGTTATTATTCAATATCGATACAGCAAATCCTCTGAATCGATTCATATCCTGGTGCTTTGCCTGTGATTCACGTTGTATGGATTTTGCTGTGCTGAGATTGTGCCACTATTTGCTCCTTCTGTGCATCTGCTAATAATCGATATCACCGATTTCCTTTGTAATATGATACTGCAAATACAGTCCTTCAAATGAGTCAAGTAAAAAAAAAGTAGCAACATAAAAAAAAAAAGTACCAACATTTATTTTTGAGGATCGATCCTCTGGTATCAGAGGCATAGACAATTACGACAATGTTTACCCTTCCCCACGCCAGTGAGGCTGCTCTAGCCGGCGTAATGGCTGTCCGGTCAAAGCACATTTGGCGCTCTTTTTGTTGAATTTGTGTGTATTTTGGATTGGAAACGCTACTCCAGTCGTCAGGACCTTCTGAGTTGGATTACGCCACGAAAAGAATATTACTGGAAGCGAACTAACGCCCTGCAGCGCCGGAGCCATGCAGGAGGACCAACAGGGCTTTGTTAATTTTTAGTGAGCATAACTTAACTCCATTATCTTGTTTGTCGACAATTATAAAGTTTTAGTTGTCTCAGGGTCCAACTAAAGTATGTAGTTGTAATTTTATGGATTGCATGTTTTGAAAGCAGCTACGTCGTTACTAAAATCAAGTTCTGCTTGTTTGTTAACAGCTACATTGGGGCTGGGCATTGTTAACATCCATTGTTACCCTCACAATTCAATTCGATTTAGATTCTTTAGGTTGCAATTCGATTCCATATCAATTCTCTAGGGTTGCGATTCGACTCAATTTGATATTGATTCATTTAAATGCTCTGATAACAATTCACTAAGAAGTAGAAATACACAAATAAGAGTACATTTTGACAATTTGGAAATATTTATTTTGATGTCGAGAAAATAACCGCCACAAATCATATTTTTGTTTAGCATAACTGATTTTTCCTACCTCATCTTCTCTAAATTCTCTTCAAACACGCACACACACACACACAAACACACTCACACACAGTTCTATTGCTGCCAAAACCATCTTGCCAGCTTAGCTGTTGATGTTTGCTTATTGAGTCGTGATTAATATCTTACCTGCCGATTGTTCTGTAAACTTCAGCAAATACCTGAAAATGTGTCCTTAAATTTGTGCTGCACATCTTGGATGTTGACTGAGATTCCTTTTAAACACTGGCACGTATAACTGTTTTGTGAGGACTCATTTGAGTGCGGGCATTGTTTTCTACATGGACTGATGGGTACACAAGGTCTAACAAAGATGCATTTTAGGTTTAGAACTGCCTAGGAAATGTAGTTTCTGTAGATGCCACCGCGTTTTGTGATCATGAAAGTAGCTTCACTACTGAAAAGATATTTGATGTTGAAAACAGCAACATTACAAACACGCTATTGAGAAATGTTAATCCAGAGATGTCAAAAGTACTGGTATTCAGTACTTACTTATTTTGGTTTCCACAAATATGTAATGAAATGACACTTTGCCCCCACTAGCTTGGCGTCGCTTTAGGGCACACGGCTCAAAGTGGAGTGTAATATCTACAATGTCTACGATGCTTTTGGCTCGCTTACTTCCAGTTTCCGGTTTTCGGCATCCCACTTTTTACGTCGTGTCATCGCTAAACTTAGAATGTTTTATAGTAACAAGCTAATTTTTAAAATGTAATGAGTAGAAAGTACAGATATTTGTGTTTAAAAAGTAAAGATTAAAAGTAAAAAGTCGCCAGAAAAATAAATACTCAAGTAAAGTACAGATACTCTAAAAAAAATTCAAAGAAAAATGAAAAAATAAGTTTTATACACAAATCTACTTAAGTACAGTAACAAAGTACAAGTACTTCAATACTTCCCACCTCTGAGTTAAACTAATAAAACCGCTACTTCCCAACACTGGTATTATGAGTTAAGCTGCTTTACATAAAAGTTATGCTCCTGTCATTTACCTTATACTGGCTGATTGGGTACTTTTCCAGCAGGTACTCATCACAGCCACAAACTTTGAGGATGTATTTACCCTGATATTCCTGAACACACATCTTTAGTTGCTCAGGGGAGAGCAGCATACTGCGTGTCTTCTTACGAATGGCCTCTGCAATCACCTGCAATCAACAAAAGATAAAAAGTCTAAACTATTGGTTTGATAAAACAGCCTTTATGACAAGATACATGTTAGACTGAACAGCAAACCAGATCTATTTCTGTTCAGCAACTACATATGCTTTCATATGTATATCTCAGGGCCTTCTTCAGATAGAATAAAATGGTGTAGAGAAAGGCTCTCACAAATTCATTCATTAATTTTCAGTACTGCTTATTTAGCGTAAATACGAGTGTGTACGTGTGTGTGCGTGTTAGGAGATATTCACTGACCTGCTCAGGCACACAGTCATGGTTGATCTTCAATGTATACTTTTGTTTGTCGTTATTTGGAGAAACAATCACCCAAATTACAACAATAATTTGACCTAAAACAGATAAGAGACAAACGTTCCACAGTTGAGGAAATCAGTTGGATCAATAAATCAGTGTTTTTCCTCAAGCAAGAAACGTGCTTGTGAATATTCTCATACATCCAGGTCATTGGGTCTCATTCACTAATAAATGAGTCGAAATGTTTATACTCTGTGCACAAGTGGATATTAGTTTGTATTAATATACACTTTATAAATTTGTAACATTAGACATTACATATAACATTTGAGTGAAAGTACACCTTTTTCACAATCTTTAGGAATATTTATACAATGTGAAAACTATCCATCCATCCATCCATTTTCTTCCGCTAATCCAAGGTTGGGTCGGCTCCCTCTCCCCTGTCACTTCGTCCAGCTCTTCCGGGGGTATCCGAGTCCAGCTGGGACACAGTCTCTCCAGCATGTCCTGGGTCGTTACCAGGGAGGCGTCCGGGAGGCATCCTAATCAGATGCCCCAGCCACCTAATCTGGCTCCTCTCAATGTGGAGGAGCAGCTTCTCACCTGATCTCTAAGGGAGAGCCCAGACACCCTGTGAAGGAAACTCATTTCGGCCGCTTGTATCCGAGATCTTGTTCTTTCGGTCACAACCCAGAGGACCATAGGTGGGGGTAGGAACGTAGATCGACCGGTAAATTGAGAGCTTCGCCTTTCGGCTGAGCTCCTTCTTTACTACAACGGAACGATACAAAGTCCGCATCACTGCAGACACTGCACCGATCCACCTGTTGAGTTCCCGTTCCATTCTTCCTTCACTCTTGAACAAGACCCCAAGATACTTGAACTCCTCCACTTGGAGCAGGATCTCATCCCCGACCTGCAGAGGGCACGCCACCCTTTTCTGACTAAGGACCATGGTCTCAGATTCGTAGGTGCTGATTTTCATCCCAGCCGCTTCACACTCTGCTGCGAACCGCTGCAGTGAGAGTTGAGAGTTGGAGATCACGGCTTGATGAAGCCAACAGAACCACATCATCTGCAAAAAGGAGAGATGCAATACTTAGGCCACCAAACCGGACCCCCTCTGCGCCTCGGCTGCGCCTAGAAATCCTGTCCATACAAGTAATGAACAGAATCGGTGACAAGGGGCAGGCAGCCTTGGCAGAGTCCAACCCTCACCGGAAACAAGTCCGACTTACTGCCAGCAATGCAGACCAAACTCTGATACTGGTCGTAAAGGGACCGAACAACCCATATCAGGGGGTTCGGTACTCCATACTCCCGAAGCACCCCCCAGGCCATCCCTCACCGTTGGTGTCCACCAACAGGTTCAGGGATTACCGCCACAACAAGCACTGACCACCTTACGGCCATAGTTCCGATCAGCCGCCTCAGCAATGGAGGCGCGGAACATGGTCCACTCAGACTCAATGTCACCCGCCTCCCCCGGAACATGAGCAAAGTTCTGTCGGAGGTGGGAGTTGAAACTCCTTCTGACATGGGATTCTTCCAGACGTTCCCAGCAGACCCTCACAGTACGTTTGGGCCTGCCAGGTTCTTCTTCCCCCACCATCGGACCCAACTCACCACCAGGTGGTAATCAGTTGACAGCTCCGCCCCTCTCTTCACTCGAGTGTCCAAGACATGCGACCACAAGTCTGATGACACAACCACAAAGTGGATCATCGAACTGCGACCTAGGGTGTCCTGGTGCCAAGTGCATGTGTGGACACCCTTATGCTTGAACATGGTGTTCACTATGGACAATCCATGATGAGCACAGAAGTCCAATAATAGAACACCTCTCGGGTTCTGATCGGAGGGGGCCATTCCTCCCAATGAGCTATAAGGTCTTATATAGACAGGTGTGTGGCTTTCCTAATCAAGTCCAATCAGTATAATCAAACACAGCTGGACTCCAATGAAGGTGTAGAACCATCTCAAGGATGATCAGAAGAAATGGACAGCACCAGAGTTAAATGTATGAGTGTCACAGCAAAGGGTCTGAACACTTATGGCTGTGTGATATTTCAGTTTTTCTTTTTTAATAAATCAGCATAAATTTCAACAATTCCGTTTTTTTCTGTCAATATGGGGTGCTGTGTGTACATTAATGAGGAAAACATTTACTTAAATGATTTTAGCAAATGGCTGCAATATAACAAAGAGTGAAAAATTTTAAGGGGCTCTGAATACTTTCCGAACCCACTGTATCTGTACCAATGACTTGGAGCTAAAAAGGTTCTGAGCCCTCCTTTTTGTGTCCTCCATGTGTAGGTTGGCCACAATGGGGGATACCAGTGAACCCATAGCACAACCATGTTATGTCTGTAAAATGTTACCTGGAATTGAAAATATGTACGGGCTAAGACAAAGTTCCAGCAAATGGCATATCTTTTCCGGATTGAGTGTGGATCTGTCTTGGATGCTGTTATCGTGCAGTAACCACTGCCTAACAGTTTTCACTGCATCTTGGTTTGAAATGCAAGTGAACAAGGAGGTGGCGACGGATGAAAAAACAGTTTCGTTTTTGTCCAGTTTCAGGTTTCGAACCTCATTTAAAAAGTCCACTGGATTTTGGGCAAGATGTGGTGTTTTGCCTACCAAGAGTACTAAAGGTGTGGGCTTACTTACTTTTCAATATTCTAAATGACTGAGTTGATGCTACTGACAATGCATCTGAGAGGAGCCCCTTCTTGGTGTACTTTTGAAAGACCACAAATGCCAAGCAGCAAACAATTGTCAATTCACTGACAGCGTGATTTATAACTGCTGTTTCAAAATGAAAGATAGAAAGGCTCATATATTACTTGTTATTGTAGTTCAGTGATATATTATCTTAAATAATGGTAGTAAAATGATACCTACCTTTGTCCAACTTGCTGTAAATGTGTTTTGGGAGTTCTTCTGTGGATTCTATGTTGGGTGGATAAACATAGAGGGCTCTGCTGTGGGGCCCACTGGCATCTCTCAGTTCCACAGAGTCTTTACACACATTCAGAATGTTTCGCCTGAAGTCCTGAACCTCAGGGTCCTTGACCAGGTCAAACTCACACACTGGCATACCGATGGCAAAACCTGCCAAAATAAAAAGTTTGTGTTGTGACATTTTAACCTTAAAAGGTTGCATAAGAAATTAAATTCACGTTCCCAATTCTAGTGTCAAACATGTACAATTGTATTACTATTATTATTTAATACTAATGCATCAGGAGTTTGACAGTCGGGTTCGCTGAGGTGCAGTCGTTCGTGTAGAGAGAGAAGAGCAGCGGAGAGAGGACACAACCTTGGGGCGCCCCAGTGCTGATGCTGCGTGTGGATGAGGTGGCCTCCCCCAGCCTGACCTGCTGTGTCCTGCCCGTCAGAAAGCTGTAAATCTACTGGCAGATGGCAGGTGAGACGCTGAGCTGGAGAAGCTTGGATGAAAGGAGTTCAGGGATGATGGTGTTGAACGCTGAGCTGAAGTCCACGAACAGGATCCTCGCGTAGGTCCCTGCACTGTCGAGGTGTTCTAGGATGAAGTGCAGTCCCATGTTGACTGCATCATCCGCAGATCTGTTCGCTTGGTAGGCAAACTGCAGGGGGTCCAGCAGGGGACCTGTGACACTCTTGAGGTGGTCCAGCACAAGACGTTCAAAGGACTTCATGACCACAGATGTCAAAGCGACAGGCCTGTAGTCATTCAGACCCGAGATTGCAGGTTTCTTGGGGACTGGGATGATGGTGGAGCGTTTGAAACAGGATGGAACTTCGCACATTTCCAGTGATCTGTTGAAGATCTGAGTGAAGACTGGCGCGAGCTGGTCCGCGCAGACTTTGAGGCAGGATGGGGACACGTGGTCCGGGCCTGCCGCTTTGTTAATCTTTTGTTGTTTGAAGATGCGTCTCACATCCTGTTCATGGATGGTTAACGCAGAGGTCAGAGGTGTGATTGTGGTCGCGGGTGCGGCCGGGTTGGTGTGTGGTGTGAAACTGTCCTTTTCAAATCTGCAGTAGAAAGTATTCAAGTCGTTGGCTAGTGTGCTATTGTTCTCAGCTTGGGGGGATCGTCGCTTGTAATTAGTCAGCGACTGGAATGCATGCCAGACTGATTTAGAGTCGTTTGCGCTAAACTGTTTTTCCAACTTTGCTGTATAGATCCTCTTTGCAATGTTAATTTCTTTGGTCAGCTGGTTTCTAGCTCGATTATACAGGGCCCTGTCCCCGCTCTGATATGCGTCCTCCTTAGCTTGGCGAAGCTGCTTAAGTTTAGCAGTGAACCACGGCTTATTGTTGTTGAATGTGCAAAATGATTTTGTTGGTACAGAGACCTCTTCACAGAAACTGATATAGGATCTGACAGTGTCCGTATATTCATCCAGGCTGCCAGCTGAATTTTCAAAGACACTCCAGTCTGTGCAGTCTAAGCAGCTTTGAAGTTCCATCTTGGCTTCATTTGTCCGTCATCAAGGACGGTGACGAGTCTGCATATCGACAGGAAGCGGAGCGGCTGGAGCTGTGGTGCAGCCGACACAACCTGGAGCTGAACACGCTCAAGACTGTAGAGATGATCGTGGACTTCAGGAGGCATCCTTCGCCACAGCTGCCCCTCACGTTGTCCAGCTGCCTTGTGTCAACCGTCGAGACCTTCAAGTTCCTGGGAATTACAATCTCCCAGGACCTGAAGTGGGCGACCAACATCAACTCCGTCCTCAAAAAGGCCCAGCAGAGGATGTACTTCCTGCGGCTTATGAGAAAGCACGGCCTGCCACCGGAGCTGCTGAGACAGTTCTACACAGCGGTCATCGAATCAGTCCTGTGTTCTTCCATCACAGTCTGGTTTGGTGCTGCTACAAAAAAGGACAAACTCCGACTCCAACGGACAATCAAAACTGCTGAAAGGATTGTCGGTACCCCCCTACCCACCCTTGAGGACTTGCACGCTGCCACAACTAAGACAAGGGCGTGCAAAATCCTCTCGGACCCTCCCCACCCCGGTCACCGGCTCTTCCAGCTCCTTCCCTCAGGTAGGCGCTACCGATCATTGCAAACTAGAACTAGTAGACATTCCAACAGCTTCTTCCCTCTTGCAATCAACTTCTTAAACAGCTAACTTACAATTCCATTACAACAAGCTGGCAATTTTTTTTGACTTGAGTTCGTTGTCACATTTCTGTGGGGCCAATTATGTATTATGTATTACTCGTGCACTCACTGTAGTTGTCTCGCCGTGCTGCACTATTTGCATATAGTGGCCACTCATGCCAGAGTAGCATCTGCTCCATTTGCACACTGATTGAGGAGTATCTGTAACATTTGCACAACCATTGTCCCAGATTATCGCACTACTCGTCACTTTAAACCGCATACACTCCTTGAAGTCTCAGTGCCCTTTGCACAATGGTCATTGCACCGGACTATTGCGATATTAGCCATTTGAACTGCTCTAAGTGCTAGAGGACTCTGCATCTTTTTGCACAATTGTTGTTTGTTGTTGTTTTTTGTCAATGTCTTTATGTCTCCAAAGTGTTCTGTAAATTGACTGTCTGTTGTACTAGAGCGGCTCCAACTACCGGAGACAAATTCCTTGTGTGTTTTGGACATACTTGGCAAATAAAGATGATTCTGATTCTGATCATCATAGGACTGTATTTCACAAATGAAACAATGCAGATGCCCTTCAAATGACTATTTTGCAATTATAAGGGAGGATAATGGATGGATGGATGGATGGATGAGCACGAACATGTCCATTTTGCCTCCTTACTCTTTGCATTAATGAGCAAAAAGAGAACAGAACCCACTGTATCTGGCTTTATTGGGACTCACCAATCTCTCTGTTCAGGATCTTTTCCTCTCTGTTGCCAACTGGTTCAATGACCTTGAGGAAGGGCTGAAAAAGTCTGAGGTCGCACAGCCTTCTAGTCTCGTCAAAGAACTCCTCCCGCTCAGCTTCCTGTAGACAGGACAATTGAGTCTGTCTCCTAACTATTACGTTTCATTTCTCATGGGTATCAATCGTGAAGATTTGTGGAGTTGTTACAAAACATGGACAGCTAAATCATTTACAAGGTGTCCGAAAACTGCTGTCACAAAACATATAATCAAACCCAAACTACAAACAACAGGTTTCTCCTTCACTGTGGGCCAAACTATCAACAAACACGTCTACAAAAAGATTGTTTGCCGTTTGCTTTGTTGAGAGCGCAACAAGAGGAGATCGTTGTGGCAGGACAACTCATGGCTGCTTCACCATGACAATGCGCCTCCTCATAATGGCCCGAGTATCCGACAATTCCTAACCGAGAAGAACATCACCATGCTGGATCAACGTCCCTTATCACCCGATCTGGCTGCATGTGCTTTTTTTTTCTATGTCCCAAGCTCAAGGGGACCTGCTTTAAATACATGAACAATATCAAGATGGCCCTCATGACAAAGCTGCAGAGGAACTCCGGAAGAATCCTTCCAGGAGTGCATGAAGGCTTGGCAGAGAAGGCAAGTAAAGTGTGTTAAGACACTAGGGGAATTACTTTGAAGGGGAAAACTTCTAGTTTTTAGCTTGGATTTTACGTATATCTTTGGTGACACCATTCCTGGAACTTTTCTGACACACCTCATACTAAAGCAGGAATTGCAGCTTTGGCATTGTGAAAAGTATATCCACTATTTTTACACAAACACTAATCTGTGGAATTTTTATTATGGATTATTGGTCTGTCAGAATATTCAAGTACCTGAGTAACACTGACAAAGATATAAGAAGTCTCCTCCTGTAGGAGGTGATGGAGGGGATACTTTCTGGCTTCTTTAAAAAGCTCATGTTTGATGGTAACGAGAGTGGCCTCACGGAGGCACTCCAGCGTCAGAATCATTCCATTGGGCAACAGGCAGTCGACCAAAATCCTGCAGATACACACTGATTTCTTGTCAAGTGCATAGGCAACCAAATTACATTTGTATCTAAACTGAATTCAGCATGTCTCTACCTGGGAGGCATCAGGTGGATGCCCCATAATTCCCCTGAGGATGGCCTGGGAGGCATCTTCCTCTTTGTCTCCCAGTTTAGCCACACAGAAAAGCTGCAACCAAAAGGATAACTGTACTTCAGCGTCCAACAAAGACTAAAAAAAAAATCAAATACTGAGCACAGTATTATAAACAACAGCCCAGACAAGTCATTCACCAAGGCTCATACATTTATCGCTAGCACAATCAAAGGCTACAATCTTCATCGAGCCCTTTGCATCTGGTAGCTTACCATTATCTTGCATTTTGATTAAACCGGTGATTCTCAAAGTGTGGTATGAGTACAACTAGTGGTATGCAGGCTCTCCCTAGTGGAACGCAAAGGAATCATTGAAATTAATATAAATAGAATTTACAACACTTAAAACATGAAATAAAATCAAACACAGAATGAAGCTAGTAGCAACACTTTTCTGTATTTATTTATTTTTTATTCCAGTCCTGTACATTTTTTACTTTTGAAGTACCATTCTTTTTTTTTTTTTTTTTTTTTAAGTACAGGTCAGTTGTATTTAACTTACGGGTAAATACAGTACAATACATTTGCATTGATTTTTAACTTTCAGAAGAACTGTTTGTTTTCAAACATTTAAGTAATTTTTTTATTTAAGTTATGTGAAATACATTTTAATGAAACATTATTGAAGTACACTTTTGTCTTTTCCTACTAAGCGCAGTTTTAATGTTCAAACCGTGTAATGTTACAGTGGCTCATTATCATATTCATTGTACTTTTTAGGACTAAAACCTCTGCATCATTTTTGTCAACACTTAATTCTACTGTGTTGCTGTATTTTAATGTTGGTCATTAAGGTGGTACTTCGTGTAAAACGTTTAAGAACCACTGGAATAAACAAACAAATGTTACAAAATCTAAATTACTGAAAAGGTTTTACACACTGGATAATAAATTATCCACCACCTATTGGTAGGAAACAGTAATGTTACCCACTAGAATAAAAAGTGTGCAAACCAATTTAACAGCAAAATGAAACACACAAATGCCAAAAATATCAAAAGTATTCCAACCCCTTTTAAATGTTCCCGTTATTATCCCACTGAAGGAAAACTGCTGAGAAGTTAACAGGAAATCCATTTCAAATAATGTTTAGTATTACTGTGTAAAATGAGCTTGTAAAATAGACAGAATAAGAACATAATGTGCATGGAGCGATTCTGTGAGCTGTGACCCTTATCAGGATGCAGCGAACCACTTTGGGCCAAAAAAAGGAAGCTTCCTCAAATAACAGGATATGGGGAGTGGGAAAACATTGGCCTCTACACAGGCTTGCTTTGAATTTGGAAACAAGTAACAGCTAGTTGAATGGACGTGGGATAACACATTGGCAAGCTCAAGAAGAATTCTCAACCTTGAAATAAAATTTTAAAAAATAAAAATAAAAAGCAAGTTAAACATTTGTTTTCAAAATTAACACATTTTCAACGGTCAAGTTACGCAATTTATAGTTATAGAATGTACATTTGTAGTACCGTTACCACTTTCAAATGAAGTAAGTGCTTCAGCGTAAGATCTGCTCATACCTTCCAACAAACAACACAGGATGTCAAAATTCAGTAGAGACAAATGTATCATTAGTATGGCGATAAATAGGGAGTCATACCTCAGAGAGCAGTAGATGACGGTTTAGTTCCACCCTACATCTTTCAATTCAACCCCAAGCTGTCACTCAGAGGTGTGGAGAGAGAAGACTGAACACAAACGACAGCACTCAATCAACCGTGGGTGACGTTAGCGACTAGGCTAGTAACGAGCTAGCTAAATTGAAAATGACAGCATAGTGATGCTGCCAATGACATAACGTGCGATAATGATAAACCTTGTGCAGTATAATAATTGACTGACAAGTACCCAAAACAGTGAAATTATTGCTCTCCATTATTATACACATTTTAAAAAAATAATACGAATCAATTTGGGAACAGTTAAGCTAGCTTCTTGTTTAATAGTGCTCGGCTGTACTGTCAGTTGCCTTGCTAAAACATGTATCATCCTGCTAACGAGACACAACATAATGTGCTACACAACGTACACGACTAACCTTCCCTTTTCCTTTTCCATGGGTGTCAACGCGGTGAATGGCGTGAAGATGATGGTGTAGTCTTGGCACGTCTGACGCCGGCCGGCAAGCAAGCCAACCCTTCAGCGGCGGCCGGTTGATGGCTCGCAACACCGGCGAAGTAAACAGGCAGTCTGCTTGCTCTCCGTCCCTGAAGCAGCTATCCTTGGGAGGACCCTTTAGTCTTTAATCCACATGGCAACCGTGTTCTTTGCTGTTGCAACAGTAACGTCTCGTTGTAGTAAACAGAACGAGACCAGCATGTTCAGTAATAATCAGACCGGATGAACGCGAGGATGTTTATGAACTGAGCTAGCAGCCAGGCGGGTCCTCCCTCATGTGTCTGCCTCTGAACGTTACACACGCGTCGCACCGCTGCACTAGTACTAGTTAGCTAACTGCACGTCAGGAACCACACTACCCGTGTATTTGATTTAGTCTGTTCATGTGGTCTTCGTGTGTTACAAACATGCACTGGATTACTATTATTACAACGTGCCATTCGGGTTTTCACACAGGAGGGTGGGAAGTGGAGGCCAGCAGAGGTGGGCGTTACTGTATATGTGCGATCGACTGGAGTGAATTTAGTCAACTGTGTTTTCACTTAATTATGATATCACAAAAAAAAGTCCATCTACACCTTATGAAAGGCAATTGAACAAAAACTTGGAGTAGGACATTAAATATATTGCACTGAAACATTTGACAGTTACATTTCAAAAAGTAACTAAAACTACTGCGCACTAGCTTTATGGGAAAGTGACTAGTCACACTTGCTAATAAGGTTCTGATGAGAAGACTATTGAACAAATGTATCTTTGCCTAAACTACAGACTGCAGGGTGTTTGAAAAGCAACTACCTATTTTAAACTATTTAGGATATGAATAATTTATTTATTGTATTTATTTTCTCATTTTTAGCGGCCGAACAGCAACCGCTGCAAGCTCCCTATTGTAATCGTAAGAACTATTGTTATTATTATTTTGTGTTTGTTCTTTAATGTGTGTATTGTTACGAGAGATTAATATAAGAGGAAAGCATTTAACATGAGGTTCCCAACCAGCTTCTTGAACTGCCCAGGAATTGTGCTCCCGCAAGTAGTGAGGGTTGGGTTATTTACACGGAGGCAACGAATCACAGGAAAGGGGGCAGTCTTAGCCAAATATGGACAAAGCGTATCCAAAACTGGGTCATACAGAAGTAGGTGTCAGATGTGCCTTTTCTGGACACTAGTGTGACAAAACCAAAGTGTTGTTGTTTTTTATTAAATACACACTTTTATACTAAATCTATGTTAGATAGTCACTCTATGGAGGTCTAAATAGCCTTTAAGCTTTAAGCTTTACGATAACGTCTCATATTCACCTTTAAAGTTCTTCCAAAGTTTTTGGTTTGGTACAGTAGACTTTTACCAACCCCATAGAAAAACTCACAGGGCGTTAAGTTGGCTCTACTGGCTGGCCACTCATGGACCACGACAACCCATCCATCTCCCAGGTAAGTGCACATTCAGCCATTCATAAACGATAATAGCAAAATGTGGAAAGGACCCATCTTGCGTTAAAAAAAAAACAAAAAAAACCTCATCTTCAACATTCTTTTAAGCACCGTCAACTGCATGGCCACACTTATTGCATATAAGGTCATCATGGATTAAGCATAAATCATACAATCTTGCTCAGTCACAACATATTGTAGTAATAATTTAAAAAGTCACGCAGCACACCTGCAACCATAAGCGGTTAGGAGAACACAAAACAGTCTGTTTATGCTACATAAAGGTTAAAAGAAAGACAAATGAGAATATGAAATTCAATTCATATATAGTATTCATATACTACTTTTGAAAAGTTTGGGGTCACCCAAGCAATTTCATGGTTTCCACTTTTATTCACCAACGAAGTTCCAAAATTAATAGAAAACTAGTCAGGATTCTTGCACAGGTGCAGCTGTACATGCTGATGCCGTTCATACAGAGCGCTGGTTCGATTTCCGGCAAGCAACCAGATAAAAAAAGGGATGCATTGCGTCAGGAAGAGCAGCTGGTGTAAAAACTGTGCCAAACAAATCATGCGAATGACTCGATGACACGACCCCCTGACGAGACAAGCTGAAAGTCGCAACAACAACAGTAACCTTTGCTTTTGTCAAAGAATTTTGCATTTGCTACAATTACAGCCTTGCAGTCCTTTGGCATTCCAGGTGTCAATTTGTTGAGGTAAATTGATAAAATTTCACCCGACGCTTCCTGAAGCACCTCGCACAAGTTGTACTGACTTGATGAGCGCTTCTTATGTGAAGCTGCTCTTTCAACAGCTCAGCACAGTTGAGATCTGGTGACTGCGATTGGGATTCCATCACAGACGAAATGACTGACTGCTTATTCCCTATATACAGTAATTCTTATATAGTTTGGTGGTGTGCTTTGGGCCATTGTCCTATTGTATGAGGAAATTAGCTGCAATCAATCGCTGTCCACATGGTGTGGCATGCATTGCGAAAAGGAGGGATACCCTTAAGCCTTCCTTATTCAAAATCCCTTTTACCTGGTAAAATCTCCCACTCCAGAAGCAATGGACTCAATTAAGAAATCTGGTAACAGCATGATAGTCCACAAGTCTATTGAACACAGGTGTCAAATTCAAGGCTTGCCCTCTACGTCATTTTATGTAGCCTGCGGAAGCTTGCCACAATTTTTTTTCTTGACTCCAATTCAAAACTAGTCATAAAATGATAACAATCAAATGCAAGGGCAATTATGTAATTGTAATATGATGGGGTGATTATTAGGTTTCCCATGCATACTTTTCAGATTTGTATTTGGAAAAATACTTGAAAGCCGTGGAAAGTTGTTTGAGCAATATTTATTCGATATCGTGATATCCAGCTCAGTGGCGTTGTTCAGCCTATTTTAGGGGGCGCTTTTCAGCGCCCCAAAATGTTAAGCCCCCCTAAATGATTTGGTTGTTTGAAAAACATATTTTTCTTTTTTACCCAAAAAAATTTTGAATAAGGGGGGATAAACCCCCAATAAGCCTTCTTAGGATTGTCCCCCCCCCCCCCCCCCCCCAAAAAAAAGAAAAAACTAAAAATAAATTGGAGGAAAAAACAAAAAAAGAGAAAATATATATATATATTTTTTTTAAACATTCATGATAGATTAATCTTGGGATGACAAACCAAATAATAATAATAACTCCTCCACCCATATTGAATTGTAGGAATTAGGATGCAACAGAGAGTTACAAGGGAGTGGAAATTGGAAATGTGAGTCTACAGCATTTCACAGAATAAAGCCATTTCTGATACAGTCCAGAAATCATATGGAACTCAATATGGATATGACATATGAAACTTTACAGTCATGATGCATCATATGACTTCTTTAACTTTACATTTTATTTAGGATAGTAATGATGGCTGGATGGATGATTAGAAAGTGGAGAGCCAAGAGACAAATATAAGCCAAATTAACCTGTCCCAGATATTTTCAAGACTACTTTAATATTACCTTATTTAATTTAAAATTAATAAGTAATATTTTTCTCCAACCATTTCAGTCACATATGCACCCAAAATACAATCTCTGTGACTTCAAAAGTATCTAGGAGCAAACAGTTAATGTGTTGTGATCCAAAGCCATGTCATTAGCCTATGTATTGATCAGTTATTAAATGTGTTTCAATGTATCTTGAAGGGGAGGAATTCAACTAGTCTTAAACTAATATTAATCCAAAAAGACACGCTTCAGCATCTGAGTCACAACAGAGTGATAAACTGATCATACAATTTTGCATACACTGTAACAATGCATATATATATTTTTTTATTTGTTGTTAATGTTGTAAATTGTACTGTATTTAAAAAAAAAACAGACTGCAATAACTACAAATCTAACAGTGACTTTGAACCTTTACCCAGTATTGTATTGTTTTAAAGTCTGCCCCGAAAATGTTAAAAAGCAATTTCTGCGTTTTTCTGTGTAGTGAGCTGTTTGTGAAATTTTGTGCTACTTTCACTCACATCCTTCAGTCATCCGCAGCATGACTGAATCCATATAAATGTATAATCGCCTCATTTTATTACATATACAGAACAAAGTGATGGATAAACAGTTTTGAAATCAGATGCCAGTAAAAATTACAAAATAATGCTTGCGATAGCTTAACCTTTTTAAAAGTAAATACAATTTGTACTTTTGGTATTTTAATAAGAAACATGAAGTTGACGCCCAGGATTTGCTTTCACGGGCCAAATAAAATGATGTGGCGAGCTGGATTTGGCCCCCAGGCCTTGAGTTTGACACATGTGCACTATGCTCTTTCATATAGCAATTTGAGCATTTATTTGACATCTGGAGGCTGCACATGCATTTGGGTCTAGCAGGGATACTGGAGCCGCACAATACTAGTGAATTTGAAACTAGTAGGCCAAAGTGTCGGTAAGTAGTGCAAAAAAAAACCCAACAACGTTACAACTAGTAGCCTACATGGACCTTAACCTGCATATGAAGGATATCGAGTAATGCTAAAACGCAGCATTGGAGTGAGATTGAGCGTCAGAGGCGAAGAGGTCGCACATTAACGTGTATTTATACAACGTGCCATCGTTACCGCCCATGCAAATCAACCCCGGTGGTATCGGGCGTGGACTATACCATAAGAGGGGGGGTGCTAGGTAAACATCGACGGCGCCGATCTCTTCTGTGGATGTATTTTGTACCCCGATGCTTTGGTTATATTCAATGGACCTCACACTGCGAAAGTGTTGACCACTCGCTCGCCGAGTGAGCGTGTTCCTTTCCCTGAGTGTAACTGTCACCCCGAGACGTCACCCCTGCAGTTTCTAAGCGAGTGCTCTGCGCTGTCATACAGCCCAAACGCCCGCAGTTCGGAGACAAGTTGGCAAAGGGATGCGTCTGCCGTGATGGCGCTGCAGCTGAGGAACGGGGATGCGGCGTTTTACCCGAGTGCACAATTCTGCAGGAATTACACCTCGTCCGCTGTCACCTACAACAACAGCAGCCATTATCTGTCCCGTTTGCCAGGTAAGGACGAGCTTGCCGTGCGGGACCTGCGACTGAATGTCAACAGTTTTTTATGCGTCACAGTGCCGAGAGAATGACACGAGAAGCATTTGCAGATTACCCAGAGAAAGATGGACGTTTTGCCCTGGGGTAAATGTCAAAAAGGAGGCGTGCATAATGCTACCGCCTTGAAAAAGCTGCGGTTGTCCGGATACACTGATTGTCTGTCTTTAGAGAGCATTAACACAAGGAGAGCCACGGCTTGGTCTGGTGCCCTTCTGTAATTGAACACAAATGCAGTGTTTGACTTGTGTCACTGTTGAGGGTTGTTGGCAGATCAAGTGCCAAGCTGAGTCCAATTCTGCTATTTATTGGGCTCTGCACATACAGTAGGATGGTGACATGGAGTCATGCAGCACGGCACAGAAAGGAAGGTGCTCATGGATTACACCCCCACAGTCACTGCTAAAGTTGTCCTTTCTAACCATTGTGCTGCAGCAAAAATGCTGAAGAATTCCTTTCCTCTCCTGAATCCTTGTCACATAACATCTGGTCAAGTAGAAATCCCATTTTTCAATCTCTGCATAAATTGCATGTGAATGAATGCTGAGTGGGACTGTCTTGTCATTTACCTGAATCGCCATCTAAAGAAATGATTAATGACGATACGCGTGGTTAAGACATCATAGCAATTCCCTGACATCATTTAAACATACCCCCGAGGGTAATAACATCAGTTTAGCGCAATCTGATTAATATGGGCCTTCATGGAGTTCCTGCTATCCATCTAAAATGCATCCGTGTGAATGCTCATCTGTCACCATCCGTACAATGAGGAATTTTACATGGATGCATGTAACGCGCATTATGTTTTACTGGCATTAACATGTTCAACCCTTTAATTACAGTTGAAATAATTCAACATTGATATAATTACACTTTACGACCCCTTGGGGGAAATACGTCTTGGGCTGTTGGCCAAACAACAACATACAAATAAGCATTAAACAGTGAAACATATTGTTCTGCAATAGTAGTTCAGATAACATACAGTACACAGTAATTTTACAGCACTGCAAAATGGCAACATACTATACATTAGACGAAAATTAATGCATTCATCCATTTTCTATAGCACTTCCCATAATGGGGGTCGCGCAGGTGAGCTGGAGCCTATCCCACCTGACGTTGGGCGATAGGTGGGGTACACCTTGGACTGGTCACCAACCAATTAGATGGCATAGACTCAAGTTATTTGGATGTACAGTATTATTCAAAGTATAGCAATTGCAAAGTCACCAAATTATCACAGATTCTTCACTGTTCTGTCAAGTATTTCTTGACACCCAGGCTCCAGCAAAAGGACTGCAGGGCACAGTTCATGACAGTACCTCCCCAAAGACAAAGAAGGATTGAGGGAACAGCATTTGACCGAAGTGGTCGAAAATATTTGTCGGGGGCATTTGAGGGATTAGTGTCAACATTTATTTAAAACCCTCATAAGACATAAAATGTTGCAACTTGGTTAGATCCACCAGACAAATTAGAATAAAAGTGAGCTTTTATGGTATGTAGTGAAATTATATATCTGGTCCACTTGTTGTTGTTTTTTTTTCTTTTGGTCCAACTCAAAATCCAGGTAACTCTAAAGAGGTCTTGTAGCTTCACTTCAACCAAATGTAGCATGATTGGTTGGATCACAAAGAAAAGTTGTGACACAAGAGACCAAACCAATCGTGGTCATCTTCTGTATGAATCGGATCAAATCCAAAGCACAACCGAGATCATGTGGCAGTAAAATAAAACGGGAGAAATAATGTGTTGGCCTTTGCTGACCCTGAGATGTCCTTTGTATCAGGCTTAAGGCTTCAATTATCACAGATTCTTCAATGTTCTGTCAAGTATTTCTTTCGTGTGACATCAATTAAAACTGTCACGATCGGATAGAGACTGGACCCAAGAGCAGGCGGAGGCTGAGAGGTTGTGATGAAGAGTTTATTGAAAGGGAAATGGGGATGGTCCTTGAGATGCGCTGGTGGGTTATGGAGGCAGAGAATACATGGCAGGCAGTGACGAGGACGGGCGGCTGGCGTGACGGGGAGGTGGCAGAGATCCACTTGATGGAGGACACGGAGGAGACACTGAGGACAAGGAGGAACACGAAGGTCAGAACGACGACAAGGAATTGAGTAGCTTACTTGGAGACTGGGGAGCCGTTGTAGCGCTGGAGTAGCTGCCATACTCTGGCGAGTGTTTCCGGGATCTGGCAGGCTTATATGCAGGTGATGATGAGGGCTGATTCATGATAGGTGCACGGCCGAGGTGGTGCTGATTACTGTGAAGAGAGAGAGAGAGAGAGAGAGGGAGGGCGAGAGCGCGAGAGGAGCGCAAAGCGCCACCCAGGCTCCAGCAAAAGGACTGCAAGGCACAGTTCATGACAGTACCTCTCCCCAAAGCCCCCCCTCAGCGGACCCCCCCCCCCCCCCCCCCCCCCCACCTGCCATCCAACCAGGTTTCCCGGGTGAGCCGCATAAAACTCCCCTAATAAGGGAGTCGTCTACCAGGTACTGGAAACCCCCCGCCCTGGGCCTCACATCGAGGATGCGCAAAACTGTGAAGGTCCGATGGAGACAGGCTTGAGTAGTGACACATGGAACGTAGGATGAATTTTTAGAGACTGCGGAAGCTTTAGTTGGACAGATGTGGGATTGATCATTTTTGTAATAGGGAAGGGACCAATGAAGCGCGGAGTGAGTTTGCGGGATTCCGTCTGGAGTGGGAGGTCATGGGAAGAAAGCCAAACGGACTGACCCACCGTGTACTCCGGCGTAGGGGAGCGATGAAGGTCCGTGAGCCATTTGTTTCGTTCTGCGGACTGGGACAAGGCCGCCCGGACGTCTTTGCGCACGGCCTCGACCCTCTGAAGGTGATCTTTAACCGCGGGAACCGCCACCGCCTGCTCCTGTTCCTTGAATAATGGAGGTCGGAAACCGTAGCAAGCCATGAACGGGGACATGGAGCTGGTGAGGGAGTTGTGGGCGTATTCAATCCACGGGAGGAACGAGCTCCAGGAGGAGGGGTTGCGTGCGGCAACACAGCGGAGGGCCGATTCTCGGGACTGAGGGAGGATTGGTTCTGGTTCTGCAGGGCTGGATGGGGGTGAGTAAATCCGAGACAGGGCATCAGGTTTGCTGTTGCGGGAACCAGGACAGGAGGAGAGACTGAAGTTGAATCTTCCTAAGAAGAGGGCCCTGTCTCGGATTGATTTCAATGTTATCTGGCTCAAACACTAAAAATTCTTGAAGTGGACATATACTGTCTGAGAGCAGTAAGGTAAACAAACCATGGGTGACTGTGCATTATCAAAATAGTAGCTCTTTGATTAGTGCAGTACTAATGTAAGTGTGGTGAACATGGACATACTGTATTCGGTGCCGGATGCTTTCTGTGCTTTTCTTATTGCCCAGTGAAGCAAATAGAAGAGGTCCAGGAAGCATGTGCTTCTCATTGCTCCATAATTGATGTGATACACGGGGGTGGGGGGGGAATACACCTCCAAAGAAAAAGACACTTGGCCTATTTAGAGAGTCTCTGTGGATCTCATGAGATTGCCACACTCCAAGAAAGGAAGAGGTTAGTGTGTCTTGATTTCAACCTTTAAAAAAAAAAAAAAAAAAAAAAAAAGTCTGACAAGGAATTCAGCTTCTCAAGAGGTTTTTAGCTTACAAAAGAAAATGTCAGAAGCTGATATTTTCACAACTGCATCAAAGCTTTCCTATGAATAATTTTGCATAAAAGCATTTGACAAAGCTCAATTCAGAACTGGCAATGCTATTCTTACCCAAAAAAATTTAAAAGTGAAGCATAAAAGTCTGCACTTATTAGGCCTCAATGACTCAAAGAAAACTGACTTTGTATCCTATTTTTGGTATGCAATAACCTAGAATCAACTGCAAGCAAAATGCAACATTAGTACATACTGGATTTAAGTTAGTCATTGCAAATAAAATGCAGATTGTTTTTTTTTTTTTGCTCCAGCTGCTTATACTGTAATTATTATTAATTTAATCTGAAAATGGCTTTAGGTGAATAATACATTTTTTGTACTGTGTCTATATTGTATTTAATTTCCTACATTATTCCATGATTTAAGAACAGTTACCGTTAGTCAATCTGATTTAAGAACAGTTACCGTTAGTCAATCTGACTTATAGATAGTTCGAAATGGAGAGGGAACCAGTTGAAGGTAAATGTGACTCAAAAACAGCAGAAATTGAGATGAGTCCACAATAATGTTATCATAAGGCAAACTTGTTTTGTGTGATAAAGACTGCAAGAGAGCACAAAAGATAACTAACTGTATTTATATACTACATATATATATATATATATATATATATATTAAAAACCTGTCCTGGCCATTGGAAAATCTGAAAATGGCCTGTTTAAACATCACATTTTCATTTCGACTAATAAGAAACATGCGGACATTTTTCTCCCAAACAGTCAAGGTTTCGGTGACGCATTTCCTATTGATTTAGCCTGATTTCTGGCCAAGTCAATTTGGGCGTATTTACAACATAAAAAGTGGCATAAAATCCTTCATCCTTAACTGAGTCTGAGGCTCGTTTTATTCGTGTAGCAAATCTTTATCCAGTGATATCCTCTATTTAAAAGAGTCCATTAGAGAGTAAGTTCAATAAAGTAAATTTTTGTACACAATATTTAAGTATAAATGAGGAGTAAAAAAGTTTTTTTTTTTAGTAGGAAAAACAGGGTTTGCTTGATGAAAAGGTAATTTCAGCTCACGATTGAATTGTCAGGAAAAAAGTTGGCCAGGGACCGAACTTAGTTGCCGACCACTGCAGTAAGGTTTCAGAATTGCCATACTCACTATGCATAACACGTTAACTGTTGGTTGAATCTATTTGTGGATGTTTGTAAAACAGTGAGAATGTGCAAAAATGTATAATAAAGAAAGCATCATCCAACTATTTTAATACTGTGCATATAACTAAATGTCACTTTTTACGATGTGCACATTTGAAGTCGTGAATCAATAACATCAGTGTATTGCAATGCACAGATCTTTACAAGCAGGTCTGTTTCATTTCAGCATTTCTAAGAGATTGCATGTCAATCATTGCTAGTATTTATAGACGGACGAAATTATATCTCTTAAAAAGTTAAGCCAATAACCCCGTCACTGTCCAGCTACTGCAGGTCATAAATTTGCACCATAAAAAATAACAAATACAGTGACTCAAATAACTTAGATTCTTCTATGTCAGCTACTTTTTCAAATTGGGCTTTTGTCACACAAGCATTCATTCATCAAATGCACTTGGTTTTAATTCACTTTAGTTACTACTGTAGGTAAAGTGGGTGTGATGACCTGATTAACACGATGACAAATATCAAACTAATATATAGTAGTATATAGTATAATAATGCACTGTTTACCAACCTATATTGAAACACAGCACACCACCAAACATAAATGGCAGAAAAAGTACAGTATATACAGTATACCTAAATAATGATGGATACACAAGTTAATTGTACCTACTGCTAACTGGTGGAAGAGCATTTAAGTGTTCTGCCTGTCACTACTGGCATATATCGATAAACCAAAATAAATAAATACATTTTTGGTTGCTGAATCTTTACTTAGGAAGTGACAAAGCCCGACTCTTGTCAAAATCAATGCAAAAAGAGATATAATTCTTCAAGCAACACGTCTAATACCATTCAGTCGGATACAGTGTCAGTTTACAATTGACGGGACTACGGTGATGTCCAGCATAGCTTTCTCCTGAGGTCAGGCGTGCCAGGTGACGGTCCGGAGCCACTGGTGCCCAATGGGAAACATAAACAAGTGAGTGTGTTATTTTGGGTCCATGCAATGCTGCCATTGGGCAACCAGTATGATTCTAAATAAAAGCTATGACACAGCTGTTGGATGATTACTGACCCTATGTTTGTGCACAAAGGCGCGCGCACACACACACACACACACAATCTGTCACTTAAGTGGTGCAGAGACCCCCTTTCTGTGTTCTCTCTCACACATGCACACAACCTATTTGTGCAAGACATGACTTCAGGCTGTCATCTCCTGAGGAAGCTGGCGAGTTTTATCATCGTTGCGTGCGTGCGTGTGCATCTGTGTGTAACAGCCTGTGTGCTCAACTGCATTGCTGCTGGCTCATCCTAATCTTTCCAATCCCCAGTGGAGTGTGAGGCTGTTCTGTCCTGCAGTTTTCACTTGCCCTACTACTGCCTCTGGGCTTTCTTCATACTGTATTCATCACCATGCTATCACTTATTGTCACTGTAGATTAGTCATTGCTTTTTAATGTCAAGTGCGATGTAAAATTGGCAGAATATTTGAAGCAATCACTTATATCTACTCCAAGCGAAATCACAGCCATACAAGTACCATTTCATAAATTATGCTTGCATGCTTTGAGATATTCTATAGTCAATTTGTATATAAAGAGCAAAACACTGTTCTTAATAGCATTACGTTTCTTACATGTTAGACAGGTGTTACAAAGTATGCAGACAGAAATTTAAGAGGGGCATGACATGCAAGAAACATGTCTGCATGGCGCAGCCAAGTGTGTTTATGTTATGCAATATGCATGCTCGTATCGAGTGGCTTTTGATAATGTTGCCAGAGAATGCGGCTTGATATTCCGTATGGTTGCTAATGTTGGTCTAAAATTAGATTAGACCAGAGAGAAAAGAAAGTGTGTAATGTAGTGAACAATTCTATGATGTCAGGGCTTGGCTCAGATGACTGCTGGTTTGATCATCAGGCCCCCTCTCACCACAGCTCTGTCAATCTGTTATTCCTGATGCTGTCTCATTGGTGTGTATCAACTTTCCTTCCAAAATAATCCAAGCCATCATCATTCATCACTGTGCGAGTAAGATGACATCATAAAGCATTGAAGGTAAAAAAGGGCTTTCATAAGTGGAGTCCATTTAATAGATTGTCTCCATCCATGGTTTTAAGGATTACCGTTGCCCTTTCTTTCATGCAGAACTGACTTTTTGATCACACCACCGCACTGTTGGTTACTGTGCTTGTACAGTATATGCACAATTTATTACACCTGGCAAGCAGCAAAGCATGAGGGTGAGAAGTGTTTTCTTGATTGTTGATTTCCATGCCCCAAATTTGTGGAGCAGCGGCATGTCTTCCATGGGGGAAAAAAAACCCAAGAAATGTTTGTGTAAATCTGGAAATAATTGCATCAATCTTCTCCTGTCAATCTACAGATTCAGAAAGTACTTTTAAAATAAAGCTCATTCATTACCAACTACTACCTTATACTGTACAGTGTAGTACAACCCCCCCCCCAAGCAAGTCAGTGCTCTTCTTGTTGTGTTAGTGTATTCTTTGTGGTAATAGCACTCCCATGCCTGTTACAACAAACTTACACCATGTCAAATGAATGTAAATGCATAGTATAAGCTCAGCATATCTCCCTCTCCCCAGGTCCAGAGACCATGTTGAAGCCTGCCCTCAGTCTCTTCAGCCATGCACAGCAGCCTTTTCAACACATGGACCCTTTGCACCAGCTGGGACCTCCACCGATGGTGCCTACACAGTCTCTCGGCCCTGCTCCAGTCGGCCATACTGCAACAATTGGACCGCCAAATGTACTTGCTGCCCAGACTTTGGTTCCCCCTCCTATCACTGCTACTCACACATTGAGGCCTCCTCCCATCGCCCCTGTACACAGTTTAGGCCCATCAATGGTTCCAGCTCAGCTGCTCGGGCCTCCTTCTTTGTCACACACCTTAGGGCCTCCATCTCTAGACCCCTCACAAGCAATGGTGCCTCCCTCCTTTGACCTCACACAACCTCTGGGGCCTCCTCCTTTGAACCATGCACATGCGTTGGTTCCCCCTGTGCCTGCTGGAGCCAACAGATTCCCCCTGTCCTCCCCTCTAATCCCTAGTCCAGAACTCTCACAACTTCCCCTAAGACCTGGACCTCCCCTCATCTCATCCCCAGTGTCTAGTCTTATACCAGGTCCTCTTCCAGGTCAGGCAGCTCCAGCCAGCGAGCAGCCCCAGGAAGAGGGCTCTCCTCTGGGCAGGGAGCAGGACACTCTTGCTCTGGAAGAACTTTGCAAACCATTGTACTGTAAACTCTGCAATGTTACTGTCAACTCAGCTCAGCAGGCACAGGCTCACTACCAGGTTAGCAGCTAAAACACACATGTTCACCTATGTAAGATTGAAATAGGTGAATAGCATACCATACTCCTTTGTCACCCTCTGTCTCTCCAGGGGAAGAACCACAGTAAAAAGTTGCGTAATTTTCGAGCTGGCAGTCAGCAGCCACCAGCCATCAGGATCCCTGAAGTCCTCGAGGTAGCTGGACAGACAAACCTCATCTCAGGATCCAACGACAGTGATACTGGAAGCCAGGTAAAGGCACAAACCTATCGAGTGACCCACTTTCGATGGAGGAGGAGGGATGCGGTCTGAAGTTAGATTTCTCTAAGGAGGTGGTAGGTAATAACACTGTTAGGCAGTAGCTGTGCTTTATTTGGACTGTGGCTCAGTCTAGCTACACTTGTATGAGAAATGAATATCACTTAAAACATTAACGAGAGTGCATTTATGATTTAGCTATTCGAAAAGGATAGTGTACTCCTTGTGCAAATACTTCCTGCTTTTTCTCTCGTTTCTCTGTTGCTTTTTAACCCCTCTGAGAATCCAACGCTGTACTGCTTTGTCCTGTGTCTGCAGGCGTTGTATAAAGGGCCCACCCGGGTCATTTTGGCCACAGAGAATGACTATTGCAAGCTGTGTGACGCCTCCTTCAGCTCACTGTTAGTTGCACAGGCTCACTACCAGGGCAAGAACCATGCAAAGAAACTACGGCTCGCTGAGGCTCAGCAGATCACCAATAACATGTAACTTGATGCTATTACTCACTTTGCTGAAACAAGTGCTTGATATAAAACAATATATACTTAAGTTTTACATTTAAACGATATTAACAGAAAATCAACTATGTAAACATATGTGGACAGCTAGTGAATATCTAAACAGGTAAAGTTTCTTTCATGTTCAGTCATGTTCTTCCTTCTGTATCCACGGGCTAAGAGGATCCTATTTAAAGTACAACAATTTATAATATGAGCTAATGGGATTGGATAGAGCTAAGTGTTAAATGTTAACATTGAGGTTTTGGGCGCGTTACATATACAGTTTGTCATATTAAATTGATTGTCACTCAGGACCCCTTTATTTCAGGGACTGCTATAGTGAAGTAAGCCCAAGAAGGAACAAGAAAGATGGCAGTGAGTACAGACTGGTGAAGAATCGCCGTAGCCCACAGCTTCCTACCTCCGTGCAAGGTAATTTAGACAATGACACAACAATATGTTAAATAGTTTTGATGTTCCTCTTGTCAATTCGTTGGCGGGAGTTCCAACTTGTACTTGCTTTCTTCTGTTTGTTTCCAGGCCCATACTACAACCCCAGACCACGGCAGCGGATCCCCAGGGATTTAGCTATGTGTGTGACCCCCAGCGGACAGTTCTACTGCTCCATGTGCAACTGCGGAGCTGAACAAGAAACGGACTTCCGACAGCATCTGGAAAGCAAGCAACACAAAGCTAAAGTGTCAGAGTTGAGGTACCGCAACGAGATGGAGAACTTGGGCTACAGCTAAGAGCACAGGGAACAGAAGAAGTGGGACAAAGAAGGATTGAGGGAACAGCATTTGACCGAAGTGGTCGAAAATATTTGTTGGGGGCATTTGAGGGATTAGTGTCAACATTTCTTTAAAACCCTCATAAGACATAAAAAGTTGCAACTTGGTTAGATCCACCAGACAAATTAGAATAAAAGTGAGCTTTTATGGTATGTAGGGAAATTATATATCTGGTCCACTTGTTATTTTTTTTTTTTCCTTTTGATCCAACTCAAGATCCAGGTAAATCTACAGAGGTCTTGTAGCTTCACTTCAACCATATGTAGCATGATTGCTTGGATCACAAAGAAAAGTTGTGACACAAGAGACCAAACCAATCGTGGTCATCTTCTGTATGAATCGGATCAAATCCAAAGCACAACCGAGATCATGTGGCAGTAAAATAAAACGGGAGAAATAATGACCCTGAGATGTCCTTTGTATCAGGCTTAAGGCTTCACCTTGGCTGGCCTTGTTTGTGCCTTCAGTAATAGGGAAACTTGAGTTATTAAAAATAAGCTTTGTCCGACTATTCTGGCAATGTAGTTAAGATTACCGACGATTTTTCTATATTCTCGTGCAATTGCTTTGTATAAATTCATTTTAAAGTAAATTAATTAATTGTATAAATATATAAGTGTACATGTGTTTAATATTAGGTTAATATTATTGTCAAATAATACTGTAAATATTTAGAATCTATTTATAATTGTCAGGAACCCAGTGTGCGACATCTACTCATCAGTACTAAACCATTTACAGTCAAGACCAAAATTATTCATACTCTAGCAAAATTTTGTGTTAAAGGTCCCATGCCACACCCATTTATTTATTAAATAATATAATCTTTGTCTTTGTATCGGGTTTGCGAGATCATTTGTGCTGGAAAAGCACAGGATGCCCTTTTAGAAGTTATTCTAGTTGGTCCAAAATGCCTGGCAGATGAGACGGCTGGATTTCTCTAAAATACTATTTGCAGGGGATAAGGACTGGACCTGACAGTGAATAATTGCAATTAATTAAACAAAATATATATTATTATAACAATTATTGAATAAGTGGACATAAACCTGAATAAGCATTTTTGTGATTGGCAACCCCCCCCCCCCCCAATAATCAAAAGAAAAGGAAAAACAAAACAAATGTAAACATTGGAAAAAAATTGTGGGCTGGGGGGAATCTTCAGATCCATGATATACAGGGGTCCACTGTGTTCAATATGTAAATAAAATTTGCTCCGAATTGGATCGCCGTTCATGCTAGCTTTGTCCAAATGTGCTGGTGATGTGATGTAGTTAAATTTTACTGTTGGAATATGAGTACTTGCGACTGGTGGAGAGATGCCCACCTTTCCACCAGCTGTAACCTATGCAATGTTTACGAAGTCATCCTCCCACGAAATGTGCCCGAACACAGCGCAGTTCTGGTTCCGAAATGCTGAGGAATTTCTCCCGAAATAAACTGAAGCCATTTAATCGTCAGCTCTTCTGAGGTTGGCTGGTCATGCGAAGATATGTGCCTCTTTCTCGTACAGTTTCTAGTGAAAATGCTGTACCAATTTACCCAGTAAAACTTCATTTTATTTCAAAATTTAGCCACGGTATGAATAATTTTGCTGTGTATTTTATCATAGGCCCTCGGGGGACCAATTCGGATGGTCATTTATTTTTCAAACTTTATTTTTGAATTTTAAAGCTTTTGTAAAGCTCTTGATGGGTATTGCCATGTGCATGCACACACACACGATGCAACCCCATCACATTACCGATCACAGCACACGCACTCCATTAGTTACACACTGAATCAGTGGGCAGCTTTCCGTGTGCCGAGTTTTTGTGTCTTGCTCAAGGCCTTACAGAGGATTCATCTGAACCAAACGTCCACAAACTGCCTCATCCATCATCAGTGAAGCAGCGTCATTGTGTCAAGCCCCACATAAGTCAGTCACATCATTAGATATAACCGGTACGTAAATACTGGCCAGCGGAACAATAGGCACATCTCTCAGCCTACTTAGTGGGGTTGTTCTAATCATTCAGAGCCTGACTACACACTCAATGTAGGGGGGTCTTTCGAAATTACAGCATGTACATGAGCAAATGAGAGCGAGAAGAAACTGCTGGGCTGTGTTTTTTTTTTTTGTTTTTTTTTTTCCCCCCCTCTGGGAGCTGATGAAACCTTGCGTCCTCGTAGAAATAATAGGATTTGTCTTACATGCAATCTCTGGTAGCTAGCATAATGTCTGAAAGGAACAGTGTTTGGAGCCTATAGGCCAGAGGTGCAGTATCTCAGATGCTTCACAGTATGTACTGTACTGTTTTACAAATACATACACTGTATAACTGTACCAAATGTCACAGCCAGCTGTGCTTCTAGATCGTTTCTTTTTCGGGGACATGATACCGCAAGCACACTGTAAGAGGCCACAAAATGACTCTCAAAAGGAATTTATAACAAATGAGGATTTTTTTTTTATGTTATGCAGACTGATACTTCCTTTGCATGAGCCTGAAAAGTGAAGACTGAGTGTACATTGCCACTGTTTTTTTTTTATTTTATTTTCTTACAGCAAACATTTATGAAACTGGGTTTAGGCAGGTGCAGCATGTGGCACTGAAAAACCCATTCAATCCCAGCCCAGATTTAAAAATTCCATTAATTTCTCAGGAACTTTTACATGAACCTTGGAAGTGGTCTTAGCTCTTGGGGGTGTCCTCCAAGTTTTCTAATTTCGGAATAGAATGGACTAATTGATACAGTACTGTACTACTAAAACTATTGCAGGATCCAATGAGAAGAAACTGTATATTGTCTTACAGTGATTAATGTGAACGGTTTTTAACATAATACATTTTTTAAAATTGAACTTATCTTACTGAAGTTGAAACCCAATCATGAATCCCTTGTGGTAGGCTGAAGGAAGTTACTGTGAGTATTCTTGTACAACCCCACAAGATAGAAAGGCTCCTATATTACTTGCTATTGTACAACCCCAATTCCAATGAAGTTGGGATGTTGTGTTAAACATAAATAAAAACAGAATACAATGATTTGCAAATCGTGTTCGACCTATATTTAATCGAATACACTACAAAGACAAGATATTTAATGTTCAAACTGATAAACTTGATTGTTTTTAGCAAATAATCATTAACTTAGAATTTTATGGCTGCAACACGTTCCAAAAAAGCTGGGACAGGGTACAAGACAATGCCAAACCACATTCTGCACGCGTTACAACAGCGTGGCTTCGTAGTAAAAGAGTGCGGGTACTAGACTGGCCTGCCTGCAGTCTAGACTTGTCTCCCATTGAAAATGTGTGGCGCATTATGAAGCGTAAAATACGACAACGGAGACCCCGGACTGTTGAACAGCTGAAGCTGTACATCAAGCAAGAATGGGAAAGAATTCCACCTACAAAGCTTCAACAATTTGTGTCCTCAGTTCCCAAACGTTTATTGAATATTGTTAAAAGAAAAGGTGATGTAACACAGTGGTAAACATGACCCTGTGCCAGCTTTTTTGGAACGTGTTGCAGCCATAAAATTCTAAGTTAATGATTATTTGCTTAAAACAACAAAGTTTATCAATTTGAACATTAAATATCTCGTCTTTGTAGTGTATTCAATTAAATATAGGTTGAACATGATTTGCAAATCATTGTATTCTGTTTTTTTTGTTTAACACAACGTCCCAACTTCATTGGAATTGGGGTTGTAGCAGGCACTTTAAAATCCCTTTGTGCACACAGAATTAAGCTTGACGACATTGCTATCCAATCTGCACTGGAGGTATTTTCTGCCTCTCCAAAATGTGTTCCATATTGCACCGATATACAGTACATTTATGGGTTTATTTTGTGCATGTGCATACTTGATAACTTGAAATAGTTTTGAGTATAGACAATAGTTCTGTACGGTTATGTAACTGACGTGTTTTTCTATGCTGTGCTGACACAGGGGCATTAGAATTGTCATGATGCTGTTGTTCATAAAGGAAATATGCCACTGAATGATATTAACTTTCTTTCATCACTGAATGGTTATGGATGACTGAAGGCTGAAATTTGATGGTGTATATTCTTACCGAAGAATAAACATGAACATGTTAATAACCAATTTGAAATGTTTATTATAGCAATTGTATGTCTCATCTATTATCTTCCAGCTCACACAGTCCAAGGTTAAAAAAAACAAAAAAAAAGAGATTGTAGTAGTAAGTAGCTGTAACAGAGATAGTAAAAGTACTTATAGTAGGAACAGTGGTATAAGTAAGAACAGTAACAAAAGTAGAAGTAGTGGTAGTACTGATAGTATAGGAAACAGTTCTTTTCTTTTCTTTCCTTCGGTGTCCCTTAGTCGCAATTGGCGTCATCTTTCATAACTATCTCCTGCATTCCTCTCGAACACAACTGTATAGCTTCACAATCGATCAACTTCTTTTGGTTTCTTAGTGTCGCTATCATCCTGTACCAATATATCATCTATCAAACATTTCTCTCTTCTATTGCATCGAACCTTGGCTGTCCCTCTGATGAGCTCATTTCTAATTTTATCCAACCTGGTCACTCCGAGAGCGAACCTCAACATCTTCATTTCCGCCACCTCCAGCTCTGCTTCCTGTTTTCTCTTCAGTGCCACTGTCTCTAATCCATACATCATGGCTGGCCTCACCACTGTTTTATAAACTTTGCCCTTCATCCTAGCAGAGACTCTTCTGTCACATAACACACCTGACACCTTCCTCCACCCGTTCCAACCTGCTTGGACCCGTTTCTTCACTTCCTGACCACACTCACGATTGCTCTGGACGGTTGACCCCAAGTATTTAAAGTCCTCTACCTTTGCCATCTCTTCTCCCTGTAGCCTCATTCTTCCCCCACCACCCCTCTCATTCATGCACATATATTCTGTTTTACTTCGGCTAATCTTCATTCCTCTTCTTTCCAGTGCATGCCTCCATCTTTCTAACTGTTCCTCCAGCTGCTCCCTGCTTTCACTGCAGATCACAATGTCATCTGCAAACATCATGGTCCACGGGGATTCCAGTCTAACCTCATCTGTCAGCCTATCCATCACCACTGCAAAAAGGAAGGGGCTCAGGGCTGATCCCTGATGCAGTCCCACGTCCACCTTAAATTCTTCTGTCACACCGACAGCACACCTCACCGCTGTTCTGCTGTCCTCGTACATGTCCTGTATTATTCTAACATACTTCTCTGCCACTCCAGACTTCCGCATGCAGTACCACAGTTCCTCTCTGGGTACTCTGTCATAGGCTTTCTCTAGATCTACAAAGACACAATGTAGCTCCTTCTGACCTTCTCTGTACTTTTCCATCAACATCCTCAAGGCAAATAATGCATCTGTGGTACTCTTTCTAGGCATGAAACCATACTGTTGCTCGCAAATACTCACTTCTGTCCTGAGTCTAGCCTCCACTACTCTTTCCCATAACTTCATTGTGTGGCTCATCAACTTTATTCCTCTATAGTTGCCACAGCTCTGCACATCACCTTTGTTCTTAAAAATGGGCACCAGTACACTTTTCCTCCATTCCTCAGGCATCTTCTCACGCACTAGAATTCTATTGAACAAGCTGGTCAAAAACTCCACAGCCACCTCTCCTAGATGCTTCCATACCTCCACAGGAATGTCATCAGGACCAACTGCCTTTCCATTTTTCATTCTCTTTAATGCCTTTCTAACTTCCCCCTTACTAATCATTGCCACTTCCTGGTCCACCACACTTGCCTCTTCTACTCTCCCTTCTCTATCATTTTCCTCATTCATCAACTCCTCGAAGTATTCTTTCCATCTACCTAGCACACTGCTGGCACCAGTCAACATATTTCCATCGCTATCCTTAATCACCCTAACCTGCTGCACATCCTTCCCATCTCTATCCCTCTGTCTGGCCAGCCTGTATAGATCCTTTTCTCCTTCTTTAGTGTCCAACCTGCCATACATGTCATCATATGCCTCTTGTTTTGCCTTTGCCACCTCTACCTTTGCCCTGTGTCGCATCTCAATGTATTCCTTTCGCCTCTCCTCGGTCCTCTCAGTGTCCCACTTCTTCTTAGCTAACCGTTTTCCTTGTATGATTTCCTGTACTGTGAGGTTCCACCACCAAGTCTCCTTCTCTCCTTTCCTGCCAGAAGATACACCAAGTACTCTCCTGCCTGCTTCTCTGATCACCTTGGCTGCAGTGGTCCAGTCTTCTGGAAGCTCTTCCCGTCCACCGAGAGCCTGTATCACCTCTTCCCGAAAAGCTGCACAACACTCGTCCTGTCTCAGCTTCCACCACATGGTTCTCTTCTCTGCCTTTGTCTTCCTAATTTTCCTCCCCACCACCAGAGTCATCTTACATACCACCATCCTATGCTGTCTAGCCACACTCTCCCCTACCACTACCTTACAGTTGGTAACCTCCTTCAGATTACATCGTCTGCACAAGATGTAATCCACCTGTGTGCTTCTACCTCCGCTCTTGTAGGTCACCCTATGTTCGTGCCTCTTCTGGAAAAAAGTGTTCACTACAGCCATTTGCATCCTTGTTGCAAAGTCTACCACCATCTGTCCCTCCAAGTTCCTTTCCTGGATACCGTACTTACCCATCACTTCTTCATCACCCTTATTACCTTCACCAACATGTCCATTACAATCTGCACCAATTACGACTCTCTCTCTGTCTGGGATGCTCAGAACTACATCATCTAGCTCCTTCCAGAATTTCTCTTTCACCTCTAGGTCACATCCTACCTTTTGATCAACTTAATGTTCTCAAATGTTTCTCAACAGTGTAAACTATTACTGAATTTCCACTTTGAAGGCATAAAATATCATAAATGTAATGAAATGAAAAGTTAAATTAAATTAGACACTGATGTGTATTATCTCCCTACAGCTTTTGAACAATGATGAGAGCATTGCACCGTCAAAAATGTACTTCAGCACAGGTCCAGCAAATGTGGTGGTCATCGGTTATAGGGGTAGCGAGAATGCGCTGTCTTGGAAGTGTGATGCGTTCCCGTATGACAGCTTGGCCAGAACAATCGTCTACATTGTCGCAGCCTTGGTTTTTTTCTGGAACACATGTTAATGAATTGTCCAAAAACAGGCCTTAAATGTCTTATTTCAACAACAACAACAACAAAAACAGGATTGCAACAGACTAAGACTGTAAATAAATGTATCCTGTATCCTGCAGAAGCACCACAGACAGTTCTTGCCATTGAAAGCAAGACGGCAGGAGAGCTCAAAGAACAAAATCATTTCATAAACTAATTCAGTTCATTACGTTTCCTGAAAAGATTTTCTCTTTTGAACGAAACAACACTATCAGGCAAAAGTCTCTTTCACACAGAAAATGGCTTGTGAGCGAATATGTTATGTTGGTCATCTGGCACAATCTTGCCCGAGGTCCAAACCCTCACTCCACAACCACAGTCCCCAAATTGAAAGCTGAATGCGCTAACCAGAGGCATGACGACACAATTTACACTCAATCCAACTGTTAACACTGATTGATCATGCCTGGAAACTGAAGCATGACGTAATAGAAAAGCGATGACGGTCTGTAGGACACATACAGTGGGTACGGAAAGTATCCAGACCCCCTTAAATTTTTCACTCTTTGTTATATTCCAACCATTTGCTAAAATCATTTGTTGTTTTTTTTTGTAGTCCTGTTCGTAGTCAGTCTGTCCTGCCAGATGGCAGTCATTGGGCCTACCCCGTGTATCAGTGCCCCCCCCCCCAAAAAAAAATTTTTGGGCAGATTTATTAAAAAAAAAAATACTAATAATAATTTCTTCTGATAATCCTTAAAATGGTTCTACAACTTCATTGGAGTCCAGCTGTGTTTGATTATACTAATTGGACTTGATCGGGAAAGCCACACAGGTGTCTATATAAGACCTTATAGCTCACAGTGCATGTCAGAGCAAATGAGAATCATGAGGTCAAAGGAACTGCCTGAAGAGCTCAGAAACAGAATTGTGGCAAGGCACAGATCTGGCCAAGGTTACAAAAAATTTCTGCTGCACTTTACGTTCCTAAGAGCACAGTGGCCTCCATAATCCTTAAATGGAGGACGTTTGGGATGATCAGAACCCTTCCGAGAGCTGGCAGTCCGGCCAAACTGAGAGAGGTAAAGAAGAACCCAAAGATCACCGTGGCTGAGCTCCAGAGATTCAGGGGGGAAAATTCTAGAAAGTCAACCATCACTGCAGCCCTCCACCAGTCGGACCTTTATGACAGAGTGGCCCGATGGAAGCCACTCTTTGTTATGCACTGCCTCTTTGTGTAACAAGTAACAAATTCAGGTCACAAATTCTGAACAGATTGTGTTTTCGTTTCATTCATTTTTTCATCATATAGTCTTCTTTAGTTCTCCGGTGTTTCAGTCACAGGAACCAGTTATCTTCTCAGAATTTGCTACAAACATCATGTGAAAATTATAATTGTGAAGATGCTAGCTGAAGCTGGTAAGAGTGTGTCATTATCCACAGTGAAACGAGGACTGTACTGACATGGGCTGAAATACCACTCTGCCAGGAAGAAGCCGTTACTCCCCAAAAAACAAAAAGTCAGATTACAGTTTGCAAATACACACAGGGTAAAATACCTTATTTTTTGGAGACATGTCCTGTGGTCTGGCGAAACTAAAATTAAACTGGCCATAACGAGCATTGTTACGTTTGAAGGAAAAAGAGGGAAGCTTACAAGTCTGAGAACACTATTCCAACTGTGTAATACGAAGGTGGCTATAGGAGGGACTGGTGCACTTCACAAAATAGATGGTGTCGTGAAGGAAGAACATTATGTGGAAATACAGAAACAAAATCTCAAGACATCAGCCAGGAAGTTAAAGCTGAGGCGCAATGGTTCTTCCAAATGTACATACAATGTACATGAAGCATACTGCCAAACTGGTTACAGTCAATGTTTTGTTGCGGCCATCGCAAAGCCCTAATTTCAACTCTATTGAAAATGTATGGACTGACCCGAAAAGGCATGTGTGACCAAGGTGGCCCACAAACTTGGTTCAGTTACACTAGTTCTGTCAGGAGGACTGGGCCAAATATCCTGCCAACTATTGTGAGAAGCTTGTAGTAGGATATCCCAAAATTTTGACCCAAGTCATACAGTTTAAAGCAATGGTACCAAATACTAATGACATGTAAACGTCTGACTTTGAAGAAAGTAATGAAAAATGGCCTTAAAAAAATCCTTCTCTTTCCTCTGGCATTTAGCAAATAGAAATAATTTTGGTAATCCTTACTGATCTAAAACAGGAGACGTTTAGTTAGATGTAATGTCAGAGAGTGAGAAAAAAAAAACATTTCTTATATAGTGTATGTAAACTTCTGGTTTCAACTGTAAAAATGAAGTATACCAAGAAAAGAACACTGTCCCTACTTTGAAACATGGAGGATCTGTTATGTTCTTGGGCTGCTTTGCAAAATCTGGCAAATGTCCAGGCCTGTTTCATGAAAAAAAAAAAAAAATTAAATAATTCAGTTGAACCACAATTCAAAAGCAATGCCTGATTTTCATTGGTCAATTTTCATTATTATTATTTTTTTTATTTATTATTTTTGGCAGATTCAAGTTATTTCTTTGACCAGTGTTCATTCCTTTGTGTCTATTTTTTATAGGTGTTGGGCGAGATAGATCCAACAGCGTTATTAGTGAATTAGAAGTATTAGAACCAGACATAATGATATAGCAATGATAGGAGTAGTAGTAATAACTATAATCATGATGGTAGTACAAATAGCAGACAGAAAGATACTTTATTCATCCACAAGGGAAATTCACTAAGCAGTGGTGATATTGTAATACTAGTTAGTGACAGTGTAATCATATAATTGGCAGTATTATTAGCAATAGTGCTACTAACAGTCGTAGCGGTAGTATAAAAAAAAAAAAAATAGCACAATGGGCTTTTGTGCTTGTAATAGTGATGATAGTACTGATTGCAGGACAAGTAAGAGTAGCAGCGTAGTTGTATAAACAGTGGTAGTAGAAAGAACAGTGATATACGTAGGAGAAGTGGCGTTAATAGGAATTAGTAATAGTACTAAGAGTATTGGTGGTGATACAAGACTTAAGGAACACGATGTGTAAGTAATGTCTTGTTTTTGATTAACTTCAATGGAGTCTCACAAACCATTATTGAATTTCCCCTTTAGGGCATAAATGAGTATATGTGTACATGACAGTGCTCTAGAAGGTTTATATGTATTATTTCCCTCGAGCTGCTGTTGAACAACGGTGAGAGCAAGCGCCTTCAAGAATGTACTTCAGCACAGGTCCAGCAAAAGTGTGTTCAATCTGAGGCTGCTGGTCATCAGTTAGACTAGTAGCGAGAACATCCGCTGTCCTGAAAGTGTTGGGATGCATTCTTGGGTGAAAGCCCTGTCAGGCAGGCCCAACAGAACAATAGTCTACACTGTGAGCATGACATCATGTTGCACCCGTGGGTTTTCTGGAACACAGAGTACATTGAGGAATTACACAAACGCTTTTTACTCACAAAAGAGCAAACCAATAAGGAAATATACTGAACCTGTATCCTGCAAAAGCACGATGGACAGTTTTTGCTATTCAAAACAATCCAATCATCACTCAGGCAGTGTTCCAGAGTGAGAAACAGACCATTTCGCCCATACTGGCTCTCGAGCAGACGTTTCCTCTCCTTACTGCCACTGGCATAATCATCCCATAGAGCCTTCATGCCCTCTGAAACACACAAGGCAACATTAAAATACTGAAATGCAAATGTACTATGTTATTAGCACATTTACAGTTGATTATTTGAATGTATAGTAATTTTATCAGAATATTGTGCTTATGACTCAATGGATGTTTTAAGGTCCATCAATAAAAAGATTGTACTAGATCAGGTCCCCAACCTTTTTTGTGCCACGGACAAGTTTTACCGACATAGAAAGAAATAAAAGACGTGGCCCAATGGTTAAGATCATCACCTCCCACTGTGGGGACCAAGGTTCAAGACCCCGACCGGACCACGCGCCAACATCCTCATGGGTGTGGTGTCTTTGAGCAAGACGCGAATACCCCAAACTGCTCCCCGGGTGCTTTAGTTGCCCCCTGCTCCACCCATCACAGTGAACACATACACTAACAAGTGTATGTGTTCACTGTGACGGGTAAAATGTAGAGAATGAATTTCATGACAATAAAGATGATTCTTCTTCTCTTAAAAACAAAGGATCAATATACAACTGATGTTTACGCAATTATTATTATTGTAATATCATTTGTGGGCGCTCTCTCTGTAAGTAATTACCTGCAGGCACATACTGTAAACCTACCAAGAGATTGGGGCAGATCTGCATTGCCTTGCTCTGGGTCATTGTTTTCCTGGCTCTTTGGCTGTACCGTTGGCCTGCAGCGATCAGTTCCGTGGTAGGTCTTTTTGCAGGTAACGCAGAAGGCAAAGCCACAGACGGAGCAGAGCGCCACACCGCTGCCCTCCTCCAGAACGACAGGCGACGCACAGGAGGGCCGTGGGCAGTACATCACATCTGAAGAGAATCACCATACATACAACTCGTGTCCTACTGGCTTAAACCACAATGGACTTGTGGAATACAGTAACATCAAGATCATGCAAAAATGGCTATATGTGTCTGTAGCTTGAAGGGCTAATGACGGTCTGCAGGTCTTATGACACATATTTGTCGTCTTCCATATACAAAACACGGCTAAAACTATTTTTTGTTCTTTCAATTTTACAGTGAACACAATTAACATTGTGCCTATTACAGCATGTAACGGGACCTCTAAAGTCGAATGACAAGTCAAAATTTCTGGGGGGGGAAAAAAAAATAATAATCTAAAAGGAAGAACCTTCTGAAGAATATTTGTTATCTATTTTAGAGATAATGCCATAAGTGTCTTCAGCTGTTAAAGCTGCCCAGGTTGGCTATTTTCGTGAATCAAAGGTTGAGAATTCATTTTTGTTTGTAGATTGAGCCCATGATTTATTTTGTAACTGGAATTGTTTATTTGTTCTGATTTCATTTCATAATAAAAAGACAAATTGAACTGCATAAATTGGAGAAATGGGTGTCTTCTAAAACCTTTGACCGGTAGTGTTGTATATACAGTGGACCCCCACATACTCATGGTTCGGCACCCACAGATTCACCTATTCATGGAGTTTTTTTCTTTTTTTCCCGCAAATCCATCCATCCATCCATCCATCATCTTCCGTTTATCCGGGGTCGGGTCACGTGGGCAGCAGCTCAAGCAGGGAAGCCAGCCCAGCGCTGTCCCTGATGTCCAAGCGTTGTTGCAGAGGCGTGTCAACCACGACGGCCCCACAACATCAATGAGTAGCGGGGGTCCACTCTATATATTTTTATTGGCATCAGATATTAGATATATTGCATGAATTCCAGTGCTGCCTTTCACGCAGACAGGACAAATCGAAAGGTCGCGTCAGGAAGGGACGACAATGTAAAAACTGTGCAAATAAAGTCCAAAATCCTTATTAATACCCGGACAGGACAAAATAACGGTTTATTCTCACTTTTATGTGATACGATAAAGTGTATGAATAGTGTATATTACCTGCCATACGGTCCAGGGTGGACTGCAAAAGAAGACGGTCGTAGCGTCTGAAAAGTTCCTCTCCGACCAGACTCTCCAGCTGCCGAATCAAAAGGGAATCGAATCGCCAATCAAGGGAATTAAAGATGGCAGAATGACAAAGGGTCCAGGGTTGAGTGGTTGAAAGAATATTTGGACTTTACTTGTGCTTGTGTGGGTAAGGCTGTGCAGCCTGCCTGCGCACAGGTGACACCACGGACATTTCCCTCTGTTATCTGGAGCTTGCAGAACTCGGCGAGACAGGCCTGGCAGAAGATGTGACCGCACTCCAGTATCTGAACACATTCTGAACCGAGGTAGCTCATGAAACACACAGCGCAGTCATAAACTGTGCTTTGAAAAACTTTCTGTCGCCGGGCTGCATCGTGGATCATTATCTCAGACAGGAGACTTTCCGCTGGAGTCAATGTGGGACCAGAGAAGGGTCGGTATTCATCTGAAGTGTCTCTTGTTTTGTCTCGGGCTCCTGTTCCACACGTTTCGTCATCACCACGTGATGATGCGAAATCATCTGCGGCTGCAGACCCCCGAGTGTCGACATTGCTACTGTTTGTCCATTCGTGAATGCCATCTTTGGATCCTGAAGTCAGAGTAGGTTGAGTTTTCTGTTCTGAGGGTGCAACATCTATTGTTTCTCGACTGTTATATGGGGTGCTGGGCTCGTTGGACAGCTGCAGCACAGAACTGATCTTCAGAAATCGGAGAGCATCTTCTCTCAGAAACTGTACCCATGTGAAGAGCACCACATCACCTCCGGTGGCTCGGTAGAGATCGGTGAGGTGAGCTCCCAGAGCTGCGAGCTGGAGAGATGCAGGCAGGGACAAAAGGCCAGTGTGACACATTTCAACATATCCGTACAAAGCTTCACGTGTACCACAGATTACCTGCTTGTGAGTTAGCCAGCTGCAATAGAGAGTGAAGGAAGGAGGAGAGGAGGAGGGGTAATTCTCAGGGAGTCCAAAGGTCAGAAGCAGTGACGGAAGGAATGATGTGTCGTACTGCTTCAACGTGTCACCTTTGGAAAAACAAATAAGACCGAGCTTCGTGTGAAATGGGAACTGGAATATTTACAATTATATTCATTAGACACGCCAGACAAAACGTTAGGGATGTTCAGCTCTTGGGTGAAATTTAGGATGGATCTAATATTCCATGCCCGTAATATGACCAACTGTTTCAATGTTTCAGTACTTTTTGCACAACTTGAGTGTTCTCTGACAAGGAGCTTTCTCATTATTATTATTATTAAAAAATAATAATTCTGTTAAACCACAATTCAAAAGCAACGTCTGCTACTAACAATCGTGTGTACGCATGAATGAATATGTGATGTCTTCCACAACGTTCTGGTGAGCGGAAAACACTGCTCCCCGTCCTACTTCTACAGCAAAGCCAGTAAGACGACACAAACCATTGTTTACCTTCTCTGAGCGCCACCAAATATCCCGGGGGCAGCTCGACTGAAACTCGTATTTCTCCGGCAGACTTGGATTCTTGGCGAACAAACTCCCGTGAGTCAAAGATGCTCTGCAGAGCAAGCAGTTCGTTTTCCTGCGCCTCCAAATCCATTCCGCAAGTTTCAATGACGGACACCACCTCTCACCTTGTCGTCTTCTTGTTTCCTGCATGGCCAAGTTTTTTTTTTGTTTTGCACATGAGTCATCTGCATGATGTAACAAACAGGAACCGGCAGCAACTGCTGTACAGGAGACTGCCTGCCCTGCACGAGTGGCTTTAGCGCTGCTGGGTTCACGCACCAAATGGGATCATTATGCTCTTATCATCATGCTATCCGGACATGCGTTGGAATTCTTGTGAATTACAATCGAATATGAAGGCTAATGTGTTTTTGGACAACACTCGAGCTGCAGCTGCATAAAAACTCCCTTTGGAAAGCTTGAAAATACAGCAGAGTGAAGCCTGATGGCAAAGGGAAGCAAGGCCTTCTTAGCACTAGGAAGCAAAATTCTAATATCTGTTCCATTAAATAATCTTGTAAGTCTCTTTTCGTAGTTTCTGTCCTTTTTTTTAATTTATTGGTCCATTAAGATTTCAGCCTGTATGTGCTGTAATGTCAAGCTAAATCTGTCCAGGCACATGAAAATCTGATTTAAACAAACAAAAACAAAAAACCTTTTGATTGAATGTTGTTAAGTTCAATTGAATCTTCAAATTATAATTCAACTCACTCTGCTGTATCTTCGCATTGTACATCACAGAGAGAACAAGATCACACCCATGCAAGAGCTGACAGTTAAAAAAAAAAAAAAAAAAAAAGGGGGGGGGGGGGGCAAAACATTGCTGCACCTCTTGGGCTAGGGGGTGTGGTCAGTGCCTTGCTCAAGGGCACTTTGACAGCAGCCAGGAAGCAGAACAGTATCACTAACAAGTAGTTGCCATTTCACTTTTTTTTTTTTTTTTGGTCTGCAGTGAGACTCCAACTAGTAAGTACCCTTATGTTCCAAAGTCCTTAGATAGTTTTTCTTCTTCCTAATGCTTTTCAGACAAGCATGTTGTTTCCATTTTTTTGTTGTACTGCTTGTTCGAAATAAACTTTAAATGAAACGAACTACTGAAAAAATACTGTCAAATATTTGTACTTGATAAAAATGCAATTACAAATCCTCAAAATTATTTTTATATCGAGTACCACCACCAGCGCCTTCGACGATGAGGCAAACTTGCGAGCCGCATGCCTCACCATATGCAAAGTGAATAATAAAATCTTACATCGTGTTTAATCCCAAATTTTATTTTATGTATGAAAATACAGATTTCATAAATGAAAAAAAAAAAGTTACAACATTAAGGGTGTTGAAAAGCACACGCCTTTAAGGTCACAGGTCAATGGTGGACTTGGTCATCCCTTGAAGCTATAGTAAGTATACTTTTTAAGAAACATTTGGCCTAAGAAAAATCAGCTGCACCTCATGGACAGATATTTCATACACGAGAAAACAGAGCGCTGGAAGATTAAAGTTGGGCATGTCATCACTGAGATTTGGAATTTTGAGGTAGTCCAGAAAAAAGGAGCGCCCCTAGTGCCCAAGGTTCTGACTATTGTAGGACTGTCATATATGACAGGTAATTTGAATGAGAGTCATGGCCAGTATCGTCAGATTGGCTGCATCAGATGGATGGTCTTCCCCATTCTACAACCCCAATTCCAATGAAGTTGGGACGCTGTGTTAAACAAAAATTGACTGCCTGAGCCCATGTGGTGATATCCTTTACACATTGATGTCGGTTTTTGATGCAGTGCCGCCTGTGGGATCGAAGGTCACGGGCATTCAATGTTGGTTTTCGGCCTTGCCGCTTAGTGATTTCTCCAGATTCTCTGAAACTTTTGATGATGATATGGACCGTAGATGATGAAATCCCTAAATTCCTTGCAATTGTATGTTGAGAAACATTGTCCTTAACTGTTCGACTATATTCTCGCGCACTCGTTCACAAAGAGGTGAACCTCGCCCCTTCTTTGCTTGTGAATGACTGAGCAATTCAGGGAAGCTCCTGAATTTAGCTTTAGACCCAATCATGGCACCCACCTGTTCCCAATTAGCCTGTTCACCTGTGGGATGTTCCAAACAGGTGTTTAATGAGCATTCCTCAACTTTTCTCAGTCTTTTTTGCCACCAGTCCCAGCTTTTTTGGAACGTGTTGCAGCCTTAAAATTCTAAGTTCATGATTATTTGCTAGAAACAATCAAGTTTGTCAGTTTGAACTTTAAATATCTTGTCTTTGCAGTGTATTCAATTAAATATAGGTCGAACATGATTTGCAAATCATTGTATTCTGTTTTTCTTTATGCTTAACACAACGTCCCAACTTCATTGGAATTGGGGTTGTAAAAGGGAACCGGAGAAAGTCTATTCCTGACACTCCCGGACACACTCCTCCTTGTGTCCCTTGTTCCAGGCTTTTAGTTTACAATGCGTTGAGCAGTAAAGAACCTTGTGGCAGCGAGTACAAGCAGTTAGTGTCACAGCTGCAGAGCGTCCACAATGGTAGCAGAACTTAAATGGTTTCCTGGAAAAATGTTCAAAGTTGGAGATTAAATGAAAGAGACAGTTAACAAGCACATTTATGTGTTACCTTGCTACGGGAGGTTTGTTGTCAGAAGAACTAGCGACTTCACCTATGAGGAAAGTAGCTCTTTAACTCTGGGATGTTATACATATCACAAACACTAATATGAAAGGAAATATTATACTCTCACTATTCTGTAAAAGGCGCTTTTCTCTCTCTAAATGATCTTTCTCTCTTTTAACAGCCTTGTATCGAAGCAGATCTCCCATCAGGCTAAGCAGGTGACGGCGTGCTTTGAATGTTTCTCGCTCCTCCATGTTGAGCGTATGGAAGGGTGTGTTGGCAATACGCAAGTCCTAGATAGATGTATTACACACTATGAGTACACTTGCAGCAAGTTGTAATGCAAAAGACAAACATATAAATACTGTATGTATATACAGGTGTATATACACAGTATCATTTGGTCACACTATGCTTTTGAATGAGAAATGTGTCCAAGGTTGGACCAACGATACTGTGCGACTTTCTGAAATAATATGTACAATTTCCACACAAGCGGTTGTAAAATACATCAGAAAGACCACTACTATAAAAATAGCACAACACCGACTCACTCCGTTTCGCTTAATGTTTTGAAAAACAGTTGTCTTACCTGGTTGAAAGAGAAGTGTGCATAGTCAACTGCAGTCCCTTTGATATCGCCAACTTGAACTGGCATCAACATGTCAGCACCAGCTTTTTCTAACATGTCCAACTGTGGCACACATAATACAAGGATACATTTTTTAAAAAAAGGTTCGTAAAGTTACAGTATGTACATTATAAATCTAAATAAAAGTGCATGTTATTTATTTGGTTTTTTTTTTAACTGAATGTATTGAAATGCCTTTTTTCGGTCTAAGGATTATAAAATATGGTTTGGCTACCATTGTGGGTGTTGCTAAATCTGGACTGAGTAAAAGGACCGCAACAACAAATTCAATATTAATTGTGTACTTTCCCCCCCAGGGGAAATCGGAACCAGTGAGTGGGTAAATACTGTTACCAGTTTGACTCTTTTTCCATCCAAGTTGTAGCTGAAGTTACTGAGGGCACAAAGGGCATTGCCCACTCCAAAACCCAAGGGAATGTTGGGATCTGCACCCCCTTTTAACAGCTCCTCCACTGCCTACACAGGTTAAAACAGGTTAATAGAAGGATGCAGCGTCAGCAGCAGCATGATGATTAGTGGACACGTATTGAACATTGCATTCATTCCGGCCTCCATTCAATTTTAACGCTTATGTTGCTCAAAGTCACAGAGCATATCCCAGCTGACTTTGAGTGGACCCTGTGCTACACCGTCGACTTGTCGCCAGTCAATCATTACAGTCAACACACGGCGTGTATTGAAAGAAAACCCTTCAATGTGGGAGGAAATCAGAGTACCTATACACCTATACTGCCTGTTAAAGAATGCGCGTCGAGACAGTTACCATTTCATTGCCACTTGATATGGCTAAGGAAAGAGGTGAATGTCCACTCCAGAGGAGATCTGTTCTGGCTCTATGGGAGAGCAAGAGCGATACCGCCTTGCTGGCATTCTGTAATAAAACAAGCGGTCAACACACAAGTCATCCAAATCAGTTGATCATTTGTAGCTGTTCTGTTATACAGAGGCTTACAGACTTGTACAGATTCTCAGATTTCCAGCAACTGATTTTATATTTAACATTTATGTTCATCCAGTTGTATTTATAAAACAAAACAAAAAAAAACAAAAAAAAAAACAAGAGGCAGAGATTTCCATAATAAACACGTTAGTGTTGTCTATAATGTGGGGGGGAAAAATCAACTACATCAGCCCCCACATTATGTTGTGTGTATCCTCATTCTCTGACATACAGTAGCTATAATGTATTTCCTCACACAGTGATCAGTTTCTCTCTGGCAGACCATGTGCAGAGCTGTTCGACCTCCTTCTTCAGGACTTTGCTTCCACCGGATCCTGCATGATTTCCTTATTATCATGGAAACCTGCAAAAATAATCAGAAATAATGATTCTCGCAGTTGAACTACGACCACGCCTGAACATACAGTACACACCTTATCTAGTTCGTAGATCTCATTCTGGTCGCGTGCTCGTGCGTCTGGGTCAGATAGAGCATGCAGCAGCAGTTCTATGATTTTGGGACTTTCTGGGCCTGGCAGTTCTGCAGCCACATGAAGAGGATAAAGGGCTTTCCTCTACATTGAAAGGATTTGTGTGTTAACATTGGCAGAAGAATGGACTACATCTGCATACATCAACACATTCAGCAGGTGAACCACAGTCCAACTGTCTCAAGGCAAAGTTTTTACAAAACAGAAATAAAGCATAAAGTTTAAAGTAAAGGAAATGCTCGAAATGCTACCTCAAGTGAGAGAGAAATACAAGTGTGAGCTCCACTCAGTAGAAGTCTCCTGACAGTTTCAGTGTCTCCAGCCATAATGGCCACGAAGAGGACAGGTAAGGGGACTTTGCATATATTAGGGTCAGCTCCCCGATCCAATAGCAGATTCAGTGTGGACAAACGAAAACGATGCCTGGTCACATCAACAAAAAACATCCAATTTACATAGCTAAATGGAGGGAAAGAGAAAATGGGAATATATCTGACTTACATAAATTTTTTTGCAGCTATTTTGCGAACAGTCTCCTGAGTATCAGAATGCTGAGGAAATCCGGTGCGACTCAGAGCTTCAGCTGCACCCTGCAGGATCTCCTCTGAGACTTCTATGTTGTAGCTGTACATTGAGCAGGAAGAAGAAAAGGATTGTGCTGGGGCCATTTCACTGTCCTGTTGAAAACACACACACATACAAAAAAAAGTTTTAAGAGCTAAAACCTATTAAATTAAGCAAAAACAGAATCTTCATTATGCGCATTATCATTATGATAAAATATAGTTCTACTGCACACTACATAATGAGACCAATCATCACCTGAATTGCGCCCTCCGAAAGTAGCACCTTTTTCTGGTTACATCGGTTATGATCATCTGCAAGAGTCAACTCCTCATCAGTGGGCTCTTCAGTGATATCCTGTGGGCAGTCATGACGACATATTATTGGAGATAGATAATGTACACGCATCTTTTAAGATGCTTTGCCCAAGTACAGTTGTATGTGATTACAGCTTTAAGTTTATTTTATTAATTTTTTTTAGTAGTAGTCTCAACATTTTGGAAACTGGCATTTGGTATACAACCAAGAAGAAATGGCATCTAAAAATAAAAAGGGCATTGATAAGCGCTGGAAAGAAAATCTAACCTAAAAAGGAAAAAACTGAAGATTGGGATGTTGCATGTTAGTGCATGGTGAGTAATACATGATGTAATAAATGCAATTCATTCATTCATACTGCTCTCTCAAATCATGACAAATGTATCTTAACCTGTGTTGATATATGCAGTGTCACTTATTCAGGTTTTTTTCAATTACTATTTTTATTGTTTACAGAATACTTTGAATTTTGTTCAATATCTTTCATCTTGACACGACCTATGTCCTCTGTAATTATTCTAAAATGTATTAGAAATTATATACTGTATGTATATATGTATTTGATGGTCCCTGCTGGTCAAGTTTGAAGGGGGATTCCTTCTTTATTCTTTTTTTTCCTTCTGAAAATGTTTTTTTTTTTTTTTTTTAATGAAAGTTTTTCCTTGCCCGGTTGGGGGGTTAAGTCTTAGGGATGTCGCCAATCTTAGTCAACTGAGGGCCTGTGGAAGCCCTTTTGACTTAGAGCTACACAAATACATTAACTACAACCTGACTTTTAACTCAAAATACAGAGTGGTGCACCAAACCAATTGTGACTAAGATAGCTTTTAGTCAAACTTACTTCACAAAACATTGAATCAGATGGTGACATGCGTCTCTCAATCCAGTAATTCATTAATTCTACATTAAATGAGTGATTCATGCTAAACTGGCGTCGGGTGGAATCCTCGCATGTCCAAAACCATCACTTTTCCGACCCCCCCCCCCTCCACAAAAACAAAAAGGCATGCTTGTTTATGCATTGACATTACATCATCAAAGCTGCAATTCTCAAAACTATTTGTAAAATATAACAGACTCACGTGGCGATTGACCATTATTATTATTTGTGAAAAAATATGGAACTGACCAAATTTGGACATAGGTGGATTCCACCCAACAGCGACAATATCCACTGTATACACGGTCAACTCTTACCTGTGTTTTGGCTGGAGGTCCAGAAAACGTGTACAAACACTGGATAGGATAGTAAAGGACATGACAAACTGACAAAGAAGACATTCCCTCAAAATTCAGCCTGTCAATACTAGCCCCCATATCCAGTAACAGCTGGATCACATCATTATGGCAGTTTATCTGAGAAACATAACAAAATATAATAAAACACTTGAATAGAAAGCACAATTAAAAAGGGCGGGTTAAGTAAAATGATAACATGGTACGATAACAATGAGATGAGAACATCTTTTACTGTGGCAGCAATCAATGCAGTGTGTCCCTGAGAATCTGCTACATCTGGGTGAACAAGGCCATCCAGCAGAATCTTCAAAACAGCCTGTCGTTCTCCTATGGAAGCTCGATGTATCAGTAGCTCTGACGCGACTTCCAATGGTCCTTTAGGACCAAAATTGTCCCTTTTATATGACAGAACTTTCGCAATATCCCAGTCCAATTTTTCAGCTTGCTGTCTGAGAAACAAATACAAAAAAATATTTATAATCAACACATTTTCAGACTGTTTACATGGACTTTTCACACTGAACATATTTTGTACATTATTTGAAATTGTACATAACCTGTGTTTGTGAATGTGAGCCAACATTTTGTCTGTTAAAGGGAGAGTTGAGAGTGGGTCACGTTTGTAGCCTTCATATGGGTGAGAATCAGGTTCCCACAGCTGGCCAAAATGCTGGTCGAACTCTTTTCTAACATGTGGGGGCAACGGTAGGTGGTCACCATCAGTGGAATAATTTTCAATGCCAGAAGGGAGAATAGTATTTTCGTCAAAGAGCAGCAAACCATCATCCATGTCTACCTAAACAAGAATGTAAGTTTACAAATTACATTGAACAAAAATATGAATGCAACACTAATTTTTGCTTAGATTTTTTCATGAGCTGAAGTCAAAGTCTTCTATGGACACAAGAGGCCTCTCTCTCAAATATTGTTCACACATCTGTCTAAATCTGTTCGTGAGCACATCTCATTCGCCGAGATAATCCATCCACCTCGTGTGTGTCATATCAAGATGCTGAATAGACAGCATGATTATTGCACAGGTGTGCCTTTGGCTGCTCAGAATAAAAGGCCACTTTTTAATAAAAGAAAACCAGTCAATATCTGACCACCATTTGCCTCACGAAGTGCAAAAAAATTCCTCACGTAGAGTTGATCAGATTGTTGATCGTGGCCTGTAGAATGTTGGTTTACTTCTCTACAACGGCTGTGCCAAGTTTCTGGGTATTGCGTATCGTATATGCCTATTCAGATGTCTAGTGAGTATGCTGGCCATGGAAGAAGTGGGATTTTCACCTTCCAGAAATTGTGCACAGATCCTTGCAACATGTGGCTGTGCATTATCATGCTGCAACATGAGGTGATAGTCGTGGATGATTGGCACAACAATGTATCAATGAAATGCACCTGCTCCTGCTCATACCATGCCCCCATCGCCACCGTAGGCTACACAGTGAAAGCCGGGGTTCATCAGTGAAGAGAACACCTCTCTGCATTCTAGAATGCCAGACTGTGAGCATTTTGAAGAACTAGTCAGATCGAGATCCTGATGAGGATGACAAGCATGCAGATGAGCTTCCAAAAGACGGTTTCTGGAAGTTTGTGCAGCAATTCTTAATGATGCAAACTGATTGTTACAGCAGCTCTCTGGGTGGCTGGTTTCTGAAGATCTTGGAGAAGATGCTGGACTTGGTCTGCGGTTGTGAGGCCGTTTCGATGTACAGGACTGCCTACTTCTCTGAAACACCTTTGGAACGTACCTCAAAACTTGCTACATCTGTGCCATTATGTTGCATGATAAAATTGCACGTTTTGTTGCGGCCTTTTTGTGTGGGCAGCCTAAGGCACAAGGGCAATAAGGAGACGTTATCACTGACAGACAATATCTGAGAGAAATAAGCCTTTTGTGTTTATTAAAAAAAAAAAAGGTAAAACGGGCGCAAACCCAAGTTTTGCATTTATATTTATGTTCAGTATACAGTCAGGTCCATAAATATTGGGTCATCAACACAATTGTCATCAATTTTGGCTCTAAACACCATAAGAGTGGATTTGGAATGAAATGCACAAAATGTCCTCTAACTGCAGGCATTCGTCTTTACTTTGAGGGTACAGAATTTACATCCAAATCATGTAAATGGTGTAGGAATTACAACGGTTAGTATACAGTATATGCATCCCACTTTTTAAGTAACCAAAGGCAATGGGACAAAATAATCATAAATCAAACTTCCACTTTTTAATACTTGGTTGAAAATCTTTTGCAGTCAGTTACAGCCTGTAGTCTGGAATGCATAGACATCACCAGATGCTGGAGTTCATCACTCGTGATGCTCTGCCAGGCCTTTGCTGCAATTGTCTTTACTGTAGTTCCTGCTTGTTCTCGGGGGATTTTGCCTTCAGTATGGTCTTCAGCAAGTGAAAGGTATGCTCAATTGGATTCAGGTCAGTTGATTGAATCGGCCATTGCATAACATTCCACTTATTGGCCTAAAAAACTATTACGGTGAGCTCTGAAGCATTTGGCTGAATATGAGCAGATACAGATGAGCCGTCACCTTATCGTGGTGGAGGGGTTTGTGTGTCCCAGTGATCCTAGGAGCTAAGTTGTCTGGGGCTCCATGCCAGAAAAAGCATGGGTATAAGACCCCCTATGTCAAATAAAATCAATGGATCTAGGTTTACCTTTCCCACCAGCGCAGCCCCCTGGAGCCAGGCCTGGAGGTGGGGCTCGAAGGTGAGCGCCTGGTGGCCGGGCCTGCACCCATGGGGCCCGGCCGGGCACAGCCCAAAAGGGTAAGATGGGACCCCCTTCCCATGGGCTCACCACCTGTGGGAGGGGCCATAGGGGTTGGGCGCAATGTGAGTTTGGCGGTGGCTGAAAGCAGGGACCTTGGCGATCAAATCCCCAACTACAGAAGCTGGCTCTAGGGACGTGGAACATCACCTCACTGGCAGGGAAGGAACCCAAGCTGGCGTGTGGAGACCCCGAGGATGACCTAGGACATGCTGGAGAGATTGTCTCCCGGCTGGCCTGGGAACGCCTCGGGATCCCCCCAAAAGAGCTGGATGAAATGGCTGGTGAGAGGGAAGTCTGGGCCTCCCTGCTAAAGCTACTGCCCCCGCGACCTTACCTCGGATAAATGGAAGAAGATGGATGGATGGATGGATGGATGAGCGGATAATATTGCCCCAAACACACAAAACTGATTGATGTCTAGCGCCTTTCATACAGGGATATATTCCAGCCACCGAAGGCTTTCGCAGCTCAAACATGTTGGGATGTGTCGACATAAATGCTTGACAAAGTGGTATTTGATAGTTGAGCAGGTTGTGGTTTCAGTGAATTCAGTGGACATTCCCACAGCGTTTGAGTGGAAACTATGGCTGTATTTTTAAAGGCTCATTTCATTACTTGATTTGTTTTTTTAAAATGTAATCATTCGAATTTGGCTGGGTTGTTGACAACACTCCTCTCTGTGGTGTGTCAAATACCCAACGCATTTATTTCTACTTTTCAGGGACTTTAAACATTAGCCATAACTCAACTCGACTCCAGGCCTTTATCGGCTTCATCTATCTTGGGAAAAGAATGGACCAAACCTGGCCAAATATCTTGTTGCGAGTCAACTGTCCAAATACCTTTGTGGTCCTGATAATTGAGGCAGTCATGACAGGGCGTATGCATGAGATAAGTCAGATTTGAATAAAATATCTTAAAGCAGAAAGTCCACACGGACATCATATCTTGTTTCCTTTCAAATCCAGTTACGGTGTCTGAAGTCAAAATCATTAATATCTTTGTCATCATCATTTTTAACGATACGAACCAAAACTACTTAAATTGGTTAAAAAGCAAAGATAGCAGTTATTTATCATAATACTTAACACCTGAATGTGTCCTGGCAAGTCCATCAGAGAGAACTGTTTTGGGAGTCTGGTAAGAAGCAAACAACACAAATTGTGCAAATTCAACAACATATTAAGGTTGGGTATATTTTATTACCATTAAATGAATGCACATAAATGATTTGGTCTACTGAACAATTATTATATCTACTGAACAATTATTATGAGTATTGTAATTACTTACTTGACTCTGAGAATGTGAGGCGGTAGTTTGCTCCAAGTAGACAGCGTATTCAGTAAATTTGGTCAGGCTGAAGCTGCCTTGTACAGAGTTACACATTTGTATCAGATGCTTCCCGTGCCAAAGTCCGACATCCTGACATCCCGTTGGCTCACTAAGCACACCGGGACCGAACCTCTGGTCGGCATGGTACAAACCCTGAAAAGCAGAATAGTACTTTGTCACCATTCAATACTATCTACAAAGTCAATTTCATTCACAAACCCTGAAAAGGAAAGTACTTAGTTAGCTTTCATTACCATCTAGAAAGTCACTTTCATTAAGATTAGCCTACCTTAAATATGGCTCCATCAGGAAAAATATGTTTTCCATAGCCTTCTCTCCAGTTAAGGTAGAACTTGCCAATGAATTTGCCTGTTGGCCAACAGTACATCCCATCGCCATGCCTGTAGTCTTTGTAGAAAGAGCCTTCATAGAACTGCACACCACAGAAATATTGATGAAAGTTAACTTTTGCTCATAGTCTGTATATTTTTGATGGCATCCCTCCTACATAGCCCTTGTGCTATTGGCCCGTCCAGGTGAACTTTTTGGAACATTCTGCCTAACGAGAACCTTGAATATTTCATTCCACCTCACCTCTCCGCTTCTCCAAGTGTACCTTCCCTTGCCTTGTTTGAGGCCATCAACAAACTCTCCCTCATATTTAGAGCCCTCAAGAAAGTCCTGAACACCAAATCCCTGTCGTCTCTCCTCGCACACGCCTCTGCTCGGACTCCCTGCCGGTGGCTGCTCCAAACTGCCGGCTGCCCTAACATCTCGGCGGCTTGACATTGAAACAGGAACTCAACGTGGATGTTAGCCAAAAACAACAACATGAATGTTAGCCAAAAACCAACAAAAAAACACCGCAGGGTTCGTTCGTATACCCGCCAGGACGACGGTGCACAAATACTGAATTCAAAATTACGCCGTTCTAATATCGTACTTGAGAACATTGACGTATTTGTCGGCAATAATTACCTCAACATGTTCGAAATGATATGATGTAATGTTCGCGTGACACTTAATGAGAAACGATACATCACATTACGTCATCATACATAGCAAAAACTGACGTATTCCAAAATGCGCATTCACGCCGTAGCATCGAAATGTTTAAACTTTTGCATTTAAAATGTTAATCAACACGTACAGTAGCTGATAAAACTACACAGCGAGAGAAATGTTTTGAGATTCGCCTGACATGGAGTTCTCACACGCTCGTACTCGGCCTCGTAACTACATTTTCGACTATATCGTATGTGTAGTATGTGCAGGACAATTTCGGAAACTGTGGGAAAACTCGCAGCTAGATTTGTTGTCACTGCAAATGTATAAATAACATCAATAATTCTACATCATACTACATACATATTTATATAGTCATTCTGTTTGCTGTAGTAGTTGGAAATGGGAGACCACTACTTACTACATGTCCAACTTTTCTGATATCTTGCATTTTGGATCAACTGGATGTAATTAACAGGCAAAAATATTCACCAAAATTCAGTAATAGTCAAAAATATTAAAAATCAATCAAAACACTTTTTCTCATTATGTTTGCTGTAGTAGTTGGCAATGGGAGTCCACTACTTAGTACAGGTCAAATTTTGCTGATATCTTGCATTTTGATTAAACTGTGTGCAATAATTGTCAGACATATTCGCTAAAAATCAATGCAAAACGTTCTCATTCTGATTGCTGTTGTAGTTGGCAAGGGGAGTCCACTACTTACTACAGGTCAAGATTTTGCGTATATCTTGCATTGCAGAGAAAACAAGTGTGCAATTGTCTAAAACATTTTAATATTAATTATTATTATTAATTACTATTTATTTATTTATTTGTTTATTTATTTTACCTGTCCTGTTCAGCTGCATGGCCATGCCGAATGGTGGATCTGTATGCCTTTCATGCTGGAACAGTTTTGCTGTGCAGCAGGGGAGTTTGAAATACTTAATTTTTTTAATTATTCTGATGTTTATTAAAAATGCAACCGGACAGAAAAGGGTTTTAGGTAACAGACCAAGAGACAGCACTGACAAGGGGAACAGGTGTGCAAACCACAGCTGAACAATAGACAGTTGATATATTTGACCACAAATAACGTTACAAACGTTTAACAGGTGTGCAAACCACAGCTGAACAATAGACAGTTGATATATTTGACCACAAATAACGTTACAAACGTTTAATAAGAGGGGACCAATTTTTCAAAGTTATCCATTTGGTTATTATGTTTAGGAGAGATAATTTCAAGTGTTATATTTTTGATGATTACTGAATTTTGGTGAATATTTTTGACAATTAAATGCAGTTTAACCAAAATGCAAGATATTCGCAAAATTTGACCTGCCGTCAGTAGTGGACTCCCTTTGCCACTTCCTAGTGGGAAATGAGAAAAAGTGTTATTGATTTTAAGTCAATATTTTTGACAATTAATTGCACACAGTTTAACACGGGTAACTTTCTCTTGCTAAACCTGACTATTCAAAATTTTAGTCTTTACTCCTGATCTTTAAAGGGAATGACCCACATGCTGTCTAAACAAGGTATTCCTTAACTCAAGAACAGTCGACTGCAGGAAATATGGGAGTGCTACCCTGGATTGAGTTTCAGTTTATATATGAAATAAATGTGATCAGTTTTACCATAGATCCTCTCCTGCCATTTGAAAATATTGATGGAAAGCAATTAAGGGTCTTCAAATTTCGAACAATCGTACAGACAAGGGGGAAATGAAACATCTCATAATATATTGAACACTGTTCTTCAAAGGAGTCCTAAGTTTTTCTCCCAATAAAATTAGTGTCTTGTCTATTTGGAACACATACATGTTGATTTGGGGTTAAGTATGAGAATTTAGTGGACAGAAAAATGGATACAAGTGTCATTCGTTTGGCTATGTCAAGAAAAGGTCGAAAGAAAGAAGGTCCACAGTATTAGACCTTGAGGGACGCCATGAAGTGTATCCTTTCCTGTAGTAAAAAAAATAATTATTTGTACTGAGTTATTAATGATTTTAAAAAATGTGTAAAAATCTATGAATCTGCATCAAAATATAATGATTAGTGCTCTTCCCTCTCCTTCATTCAATTTTATTAAAATGTTGTGTGTGCGGTTTTTTTTGTTTTGTTTTTTGTTATGCATTAGAAACACAACAATGCAAGCAAAATTCGACATTTTTATGCTAAGCACATTGACATTGTAAATTGGAGCTTGGTAGGTTCATACTTCAAAATGATGGATGGGTAGATATAACATTGTCAGGATGAAGTAGACAAAAGTGGCATTTCAGTATAGTGGTAGATGAAGTAGAAACTTAACATGTCAAATGGTCAACGGTGGCGAAACAAATGTGACTCTTAAGTTACCTGCGGGTGAGAATAAATTGGTGAGCTCGCTGACTTACTGGAAATCAGTCCAGAATGCAGCCTGCCTATGAACCATCTAAATCAGTGGGAATATGCTCCATGATGCTGAAAATGATAATCTATATCAGTTGTAGCTGTAGTTTTCCTTCAGGTTAATGGATTGCCACTCGGCGATATTGTCTTCAATAACCAGGACTTGGGATTTAAACTGGACGTGAAATGGTCTTCTTGATGCAAATATGACAGTCTTAGGTCCTTTTTTGGCCTGAAACATGACTCTCTTCTCAAAGGTGATTGGAACAGATCCTGTGTTGGAAGAGAACAGACAGTGTGTATGCCATGTAGACAATACCAAAAATACAAGTGAGCGTTCCAGATATTGCACATAGAAATACTTGACAGGAGCTTGACTGAACCCTTTCAATTTTAATGGGGTAAATTCATATTTTCGCTCTTTCAAGCTCCTGAAGCTAATTGGCAAATCAGGCATTGATTCCTACCTGTCTCCCGTAGACACTCTTCCTTGTGTCTCTCATCCCATGCTATCAGTTTACAGGCCATGGAGCAGTAAAAGACTTTGTGGCAGCGAGTACAAGCAGTTAGCTTCACAGCAGCTGAGCGACCGCAGTGGTAGCAAAACCTAAATGGTGACCTAAGTAAAGATTCAGTGACACATTACCGTTAGTACTAGTTTAAAGAATGGGATGGCGTGTAAATCCAAAAAGTTTCATTTTGTTACTGCACCTTCTTTTTACTCCAATGGGAGGTTCACTTTGATTAATAGATTTGGCATCATAAGAAATTGCACCTTTATCTGTGAGGAAAAAAAGCATTCTTCACACAAGCTGGCATCACACTTTCACTTTTTGGTGTATGCCCTTTCTTAAAACTATGAACTAATGCGTAAATATTTCCCCAATGTACTTACCACTCTGTACAAGGCACTCCTCTCTCCCTTGATACTCTCTTTCTCTCTGGACAACACTCTTCTTCAGCAGACTTCCCATCATGCTTAGCAGCTGGCGCTGTATTCTGAATGTCTCTCTCTGCCCCAGGCTGAGAGCATGATAGGGGGTGTGGGCTATACCAGAGTCCTAGAGAGTAGCATAACAGTTGATTTTTGTTGTTGTTTTTGCATAAGCACAATGGCAAACATTTGTAAGTTCATTTGCATTGCTGTGGTAGAAAATGCTTACAGTACTGTATATGAAAAACTACACAGTTAATGTTCAAAAAGTCCTTCATGATAGGTTTCATACATTCCCAGTCAGGAAAGATTCTCTGGGGTTGTAAATTGTGTTACCTGGTTGAAGGAGATGTGTGCGTAGTCCACTGCCGTTCCGATAGAATCACCAACCTGAACTGGCATCAATATGTCCGCACCAACCTTCTCTAACATGTCCAGCTATGATAAGATTCAGTGTCTTCATACATTATACAAAATGTGACTTTTGGATTCAACAGTGTACTGTGAACACAACAATTGGTGTGAAACACTGGAACAGAAGTAAGTAAGTACCAGTTTTGGTCGGTTGGCATCTAAACGGTAGTTGAAGTTTCCAAGGGTACAAAGGGCACTGCCCACTCCCCGACCCAAGGGAAGGTTGGGATCGACACCTCCTTTTAATAGCTCTTCCACTGCCTACACAGGAGAAACACGAGGTTAACTCGAGCAATGCATTGTGCATTAGTCTGTGTTCGAAAGTGTGTGACAGGGTATTTACCGTGTTATTGCCACTTGCTATAGCCAAAGAAAGAGGGGAATGTCCACTCCAGAGGAGATCTGTGCTGGCTTTATAGGAGAGCAAGAGAGATACTACCTTGCTGGCGTTCTGTATAAAAACGTAAGCACGCAGGTCATTCAGAGACACAATGATGCTAGAAAAGCATTTGTTGTAATGATCTTTGTAGGTAGAATTCATCTTCACACACGACGGAACGCCATGTTGTGTCTCGGCGCGACGCACAAGGTGAGCGTTTGACTTCGTGGCACCACGCCTCGAGTGAAAAAATGTTCCACTCTGGAGCGGCATCAGACAACGCATTCAATAGGGGGAGGGGTTGGCGGTCATTTCAGAGCGCTAACAGCAAATAGACCAACCAGCAGTAAAAGCATCCATGCTACTTCCTGGCAGGTCGCTAAGCAACAAACGCCAGATATGGGCAAGGTTGCACCGGCGTCCATGCGCCCTCCCCCGCGGTGAACACCAAGAAAACCAAGTGCAGTGTGTATAGGCCTTAAATATTAGTTCAGTGATTAAGGAAAGCAAACTATTCAAGCTTACGCTGCTATTTTTTGAATAACGTATAATGTATGAATCAAATACCCCCCAACACACACACACACACACACCCACACAAACGCACCTGAAGGAATAAACTTGATTGATTTTTCTCCACTTAGAATAGAATGTGCATTACTCATTTTTTAAACACACTGCTGTCATCTGAACAAAACTGCTTCTTCATGCTGGATTAACTCACACAGTAGTCGCTGTCTCTCTGGCAGGCTATGTGCAGAGCTGTTCGACCTCCCTCTTTAGGGCGTGGCTTCTCACTGAGCTTCCATGATTTTCTTGTTATCGTGGAACCCTGTAAAATATTTTTTTTGTTTTTGTTACTACACTTTAAGATGCTTAAGAAGATTGCGCCAAAGCCCCATTAGGAAAGTAATAATTGGTGTCAAGGAAGTATGTTGAAGTAATTCTTCTCAAGTGAGAGACTAAGTTCTTTGTATGTCAAGGAGATAAGTTTAGCCTGGGTTGTTAGTGGAAGCTATGGAGAGTGTCAACATGTGGATGTGCAATATCAGTTTTATTTTTAATCAAGTAATCTGTAAAGTATTTATTTTTTAGAGGACTGTCAATTACTTGCATTTTTTTGCTATTCGCGGCAGGGTTGTGCTGCACACCTGATCTGGTTCGTAGACATCGTCCTGGTCACACGCACGTGCATCTGGATCCGTTAAAGCATGCAGCAGCAGTTTTGTGATTTCGGGACCTTCTAGACCTGGCAGTGCTGCAGCAACGTGTAGAGGATAAAGGCCTTTCCTCTACAACACAGTGAAATTATTAGCTGGCTTGTGCAAGGCAGAAAGGGTGAAGTCGCTGTGATTCCCACAATTGGTGTTTTTCAGTGAATATTTTGCCCAAGTATTTTGTGTTCTAATCTTCACACAAACTGCGGGTTGACTTGTATGATGTCATTATGTGCACCAAGCCTTTTTTTTTTTTAAACTACAAATGCCAGCTATATTAGGTGGCACGGTGGGCGACTGGTTAGCACATGTGCCTCACGGTTCTGAGGACCCGGGTTCAAATCTGGCCTCGCCTGTGTGGAGTTTGCATGTTCTCCCCGTGCCTGCATGGGTTTTCTCCGGGCACTCCGGTTTCCTCCCACATCCCCAAAACATGCATGGTAGGTTAATTGAAGACTCTAAATTGCCCGTCGATGTGAATGTGAGTGCGAAGGGTTGTTTGTTTCTATGCCCCCTGTGATTGGCTGATGACGAGTTCAGGGTGTACCCCGCCTCTCGCCCAAAGATAGCTGGGATAGGCTCCAGCACGCCCGCGACCCGCGTGACGATAAACAGTATGCAATCTATATATTTTATACAATACTTAACCTTTCCGGCCTTCTAACTAGATTAAAGAAATAGCACGTGACAGTCTTTGTGTTTTTGTATGTGGACAGACTTGTTCATACTTGTATGGGGAAAATATAAAAATATCGTTTACACAAATAAATTCAGCAGTTGGACCTAATTCCTAAGTGAAACCATTTTTAAGGCAGGAACACTGGAATGCTGCAGTACCTCTGGTGGAAGAGAAATATCTGTTCGTGCGCCACACAGTAGATGTTTCCTAACAGTCTTTGTATCTGCTGCCAAAATGGCCAAAAGGATGACAGGCAAGGGGATTCTCGAAGTGTTGGGGTCAGCTCCCCGATCCAATAGCAGATTCAATGTGGTTAAACGAACACGGTGCCTGGAGACACAAACCCATGCAACAAATTTATATGGATACATGGAGGGAGAAAAAGAAACAGAAAATGAAACGCCAAGTGAAGCGACGCACTCAAACTTCATTGCAGCCATTTTGCGAACAGTCTCTTCAGTATCACCAGAATGCTGCTGAAACCAAGCGTGACTCAGAGCTTCAGCTGCTCCCTGAAGAACTTTCTCTGTGACATGGATACTGTAGCTGTACATGCAGCAGGCAGAGTCAAAAGATTGCACTGGGATCACATTTTTGTTTGTGTCCTGCTGCAAAACGTTGGATGAATAGAAAGCAGTAAGTTCAAAGAGCTGATTTAAACAAATCTCATTATTGAAATGATTGGCTCTTTTTGGTCTTGACCTTGGCAATTTTTGATGAATATTCTTTCCACTTCACGCTGCCGAGGACAATATGGCCCTCCTTCACCTCAATGGAGTGTTCTGAGAGCAACACTTTCTCTTCATTCCCACCATCATCCTTATCCCTCCCTTCAGCCTCATAATAATCTCTTATCTTATCACCACCTTCTAATTTGACATCTTCTCTTCTGGGTCTTACTTTCCCTCTTACTTTCTTACTGTAAGTGGATCCTTTAGTTGATTCCCCCAGTCTACTCTGATGACATATAGTAGTAGATGCAATCTGAAAATATACACAATCTGAGGTTACTTTGACTAAAACTTGCAAAGAAATGTTATACATTGAATTCAGAAGGCAGTCAGACCGCTTCCTTTAATTAACTTCATTTGTAATGTTGTGTAATGTTTACATTTGCTACATGCTGCAATAACCCATATTGCCACAGCAAAAACAGTTTTCGGAAACGTATTATAATATATAATAAAATATCTGGTAAAACAGTATTCAGTGTTGTCATCCACACGACCATTGCAATGTGGTTCCAACTGGAAAAGCTGAACAAAAGTCATATTTCATTTGTCTATGTAAAGTAATGGGAATGGGGGGGCGGGGGAAGTGAGGTCTGAATTCTTTCTGAATTTTTTGCAATGTGAAAAAAAAACAGTAAGTTGTCATACTTGTGTTTTAGATGTCAGACCAGGAAACGTGTATAGAGACTGAAAAGGATAGTAGAGTACATGACACACAGACAAGGCCGACATCCCCTCGCCATTCACCCTGTCAATGTCAGCACCCAAATCTAACAACAATTGGACTACATCATTATGGCAGTTTACCTGAAAAACAAACCAACAAAAAACAAACATGACAGAAGACCTCACAATGAGACTATTTGCACACACTTACAAATAACAGTCCAAGTTTAAATAAACATTCATAATTGTATGATTGATATATGACATTAGCTTAGCAAACAAGCTGATCCTATCCAATGTACTCATTGATCACATTCGAAGAAATTCAAAGTGTATTACTGTGGCAGCAATCAGTGCAGTGTGTCCCTGAGAATCTGCTACATCAGGGTGAACAAGGCCGTCAAGGAGAATCTTTAAAATAGCCGGTCCTTTTCCTACGGAAGCATGATGGATCAACAGCTCAGATGTGACTTCCAAATGTCCTTTCGGACCAAAATTTTCCCTTTTTAATGAAATAACTGCTGCAACATCCCAGTCTAAAGTTTCAGCCTGTTGTCTGAGAGATAGACACAAATGTATACATTATAACCTGTGACTACATTTGCTTTTTTGCTTTTTATGATCAGGCATCTAAAACAAGTGCAGATGTTTTTCAACATTTCGGTACTACCAAAGCTTTTATGTAGGGTTAGGTTAGGGACTTTTTTTCTGACCTGTGTTTGTGAATGTGAGCCAGCATACGGGCTTGTAAGGGTAGACTGGTGTATGGATTTCGTTTGTAGCCTTCATACGCGTGGGAATCAGGTTCCCACTGCTGGCCATAAAATTGTTCATCCAACTCTCTTCTACGCCCTGGGGGCAACGGTAGGTGGTCACCATCTGTAGAATAACTCTCAATACCACAGGGGATGGCATTATTTCTGTCAGGAAGCAGCCAACTCTCATCTGTGTCGACCTTGGGGAGATAGTTGGGGGAAAAAATATGATCCTAAAAGGTTTTCCATCCATTTTCGGGGAGAACATGCAAACTCCACACGGGCGAGGCCGGGATTTGAACCCCGGTCCTCAGAACTGTGAGGCCGATGTGCTAACCAGTCGTTAACTGTGCTGCCATTTCCTATTCTTTTAAGTATTATTTTTTGTTTTTAACAAAATAACTGCAACCCAGCAAAGTTCACCAAATTTTTTTAAATGCATTACTATAGATCCGGGTTTCCCAAACTTAAGGTTCTGAACCCAAAATTTGGTTCTGGGTGTGTTTTTGAGTTACCGATTAACACCAAGGAGTTACCATTTTCTGGATTAGATTAGTATGAAAACTTAATGGCAAAATGCAGTACTGCCACAAATCAGTTAAACCAATATCTAAATTCTGTCTCAATATCATATTAAACTATCTACAAAACACTAATACAATAAAACAATAATTGAAATCATGGAAGTGTTAGTGTATTTGAAAACTGTCATAGATTATAATTTTACCTGACTTTGAGAATGTGAGAAGATGGTTTCCTCCAAATAGGCAGCATATTCAGTAACATTTTTTAGACTGAAGCTGCCTTGTACAGTGTTACACATTTGTATCAGATGCTTCCCGTACCAAAGTCCGACATCCTGACATCCTGTTGGCTCACTAAGCACACCAGGACCAAACCTCTGGTCAGCATGGTACAAACCCTGAAAAGCAGAACAGTACTTTGTCACCATTCAATACTATTTACAAAGTCAATTTCATTCAGGTTACCTTAAATGTGGCTCCATCGGGAAAAATATGTTTTCCATAGCCTTCTCTCCAGTTAAGGTAGAACTTGCCAATGAATTTGTTGCCTGTTGGCCAACAGTACATTCCATCACCATGCCTGTAGTCTTTGTAGAAAGAACCCTCATAGAACTGCACACAGGAGGAAGTAACTGGTAGTTATGTTTTACTCATTGATGTATAAACACCTCAGTTTATAATTTCAGTGGAATTAAACAAAGTGTGGCTGAATGCGGACTGCTCTGAAAAGTTCTAAAATACTGGATTGTTTTTAATGCAAAAAGAAAAACGTGATTTTGTGAAAAGTGTTCTGGAAGATATGTAGATGTAATTGTTCTCATTGCAGCATGTTTCATCTACAGCAACTGGTGGCCCATGGGCCATATCCGGCCCGCCACGTCATTTTATGCTGCCCGCGAGAGTGTGCATCGACTTTGTGTTTCTTGCTAAAATAGCAAAATTGAAAATCGGCTTCAACTTTTAAAAATGTTGAGATATTGCAAGCATGTTTTTATTACCTACCCCCCTTTTAAAATAAAATTGATTGATGAGTTTGACACCCCTGGTGTAGGTGGATGCCTGCAGAGGCGTTGACAGCTTCAGCCATTTCTTTTTCAACTTTAAGCTTGAAAGAGGACAATTGCATTCCTGACACCAAATGCTTATTCATAGATTTCCCCTGCAGTTTATCGGGCAATACGCCCTCTGGGTAAGCCATGAGACGAGCCATAAACGGGGGCTGTTTGTGGAACATCAAAGGTTCCGATCGCCCTTTGGGGTTTCGGCGGATTCAATGATAAGAGGTTCCACGTTGGAGACAAAAAGTGACACCAAGTATAGGTAAGAAGAAGTTAGCTCAACAATTTCAACCTTAGTGAACCAATCAGGGCTCGGGGCAGTACGTAAGAGTACGCCCACAGGTGCGAGACTTTATAATCTCGTGACAAACATTTTAGGGGCTGGGCTCAGCGCCAATCGGACCATGAAAACAGCTGTTAAGACACAAAGGCTTGTTCAATAAACCTGATTCCGCCCAACCGCCTGCGTCTCAGAGGATTCTTTGCTTCCACTCGACGTGAATGCTTTCTCAGCCCCGGAAATTCACCTTGGTCACTCTTTTGAAGACAAACTCAGGAACTCGCACGCTTCTTGAGTGAACAGACAAGACTGCTTTTAAATTATTGTTCAGTCACATGTTAGCATCTGGTTAGCACAACTGCCTCACAGTTCTGAGGACCGGGGTTCGAATCCCACCCCCGCCTGAGTGGAGTTTGCATGTTCTCCCCGTGCCTGCGTGGGTTTTCTCCGGGCACTCCGGTTTCCTTTCACATCCCCAAAACATGCGTGGTAAGTTGATTAAAAACTCTAAATTGCCCGTAGATGTGAATGTGACTGCGACTGGTTGTGTGTTTATATGTGCCCTGCGATTGGATGGCGACCGGTTCAGGGTGTACCCCGCCTCTCGCCTGAAGATTGCTGGGATTGGCTCCAGCACGCCCGCGACCCTAGTGAGGAGAAGCGGAACGGAAGATGAATGAATGAATGAATGATCATCGCAACAACACTGTCCTTTGTACTTTCCACATCGTCCTTGCACCTCACTCTCGACTGCATAGTAAATACCACTCTTAAAATAATATTGTACATAGAAGTACAGATGAGACAGATACGGTAGGTTTGAAACATTGTTGTCATCAGCTTCGTTCAAGGATCATGGACAGAGAGAAAATGCTATTCATTCAGTACTGGACCAAAGTACCGTACTTCATCGGATGCAATTGCAGCAAAGACAAAAAAAAAATAATTAAATAAGTCTGGAAATAAAATGGCCGTGCATGATGTTGTGCGCTAACCCTCTCTACGTATGATGTATTGCATGACTGAACAAAAATAGAAACTCAACACATTTCAGGCAGATTGCGCCCCACCACTCCCACAATGCGGCTATTCTCCGAGTTTCCCAATGGTCCGAGTGTAGCAGCTCGGACCCTCAGCGCATTTCCGAACGCACCCTGTGACTTGTCGAGCATTGTGGGTTGCTATGATACACTGTGATGCATCATAGTCCTTCTTTGGCATTTCGGCTCATTAATAGCTTATTTTATGTACAATGCATATGAGAAACACTTATACTTCGATTTGAGCAATGTGTAATGTTTTGTACGGACCCCATCCTATTGTGCAAGTGTACGTTCTGTAGTAGCCACAAAGAAAAATATTAATTATTGTATTTGAGTTGGCTTCCCTCTAATACATAAAGGGTGAGAACACCCTGAAAAATAATTTGGGTCCAGAGTTGTATTTTGCTGTCGAGTCTCCTCCAGTAGATTTATGAAAATTGTTGCTCCGTGAATATCTACACATAACCTAAGCAGAATCAATTTTCGGCTAGTGAGCATCCCGGTCGCTGTGGCTCTTCATCTTACCTCTCCACTTTTCCAAGTGTACCTCCCCTTGCCGTGTTTGAGGCCATGAACAAAATCCCCCTCGTATTTGGAGCCGTCGAGAAACTCCTGGACACCGAATATCTGTCGTCTCATCTCGCCGACTCCAATGTTCGGACTCCCTGCTGGCCGCGGCTTCGTCGCGACTCGCCCCGGGGCCGTCACAACCGCTGGGCAGATTGACAACATTCGTCCAGGCGTTTCCCCAGTGCCTTTACAAGTGTTTAGCCTTGCACTCTTTCCATGTGTGTATGGCTAAAAGTTCGCTACATTTAAAACACTTGTCTTTTGTCCAAAGAAAATGAATGGCATTGTTAATAAAAGTCAACCCGCGTCATAGCAAAGACATCTTAGGTTTTTTTTTTTTAAATGGTTTCAGGATGGCACTAGATGACGCCGCAGACAAAGCAAATTAAGCCACTGGTGATTGGACAGTAACAAGCTTAAAGGTACCATCCACCCCGAAAGTACATCTACAACTAAATCATCCTTCCTCACATTACAATCAATACAACTACTATCACTTTGTATGCACAAAAGTGAAACTGATTTGACACTCCCCTGAGGGAGCCTACCTAATAGATACAGGATTTACTATTCGTGTACCTTCACAAAACATGTCTGTTCAGTCCACAAAGGTGGTCATTTTAGCCTGAGGATGGCGCTGTACACAAGCTACAAAGGTGAAAAAACACACACTCAACGCTGGGTACGGAAAGTATTCAGACTCGCTTAAATTTTTCACTCTTTGTTATAATGCAGCCATTTGCTAAAATCATTTAAGTTCATTATTTTCCTCATTAATGTGCACACAGCACCCCATATTGACAGAAAAAAAACGGATTTGTTGACATTTTTGCAGATTTATTAAAAAATATCACATATATATCACTATATATATATATATATATATATATATATATATATATATATATATATATATATATATATATATATATATATATATATATATATATATATATATATATATATATGGGAGGTAGTTTGCCACAATAGAAGCCTAATTAAAATGAAAGTGTTCCTTCAAATTTCTGCAGTATCAATCCCAGTAAATTGTGTGATCTATGTTTTTCGATTCACAGTTCAGTTCACAGAACTAATGGAAGTACAGAAACATCAGCATGAATCACATTAGCTATGAGCTGGAAACTAGAATGCATAATATGATGCCTCATAAAAAATAAAATAAGAAAAAACATGAAGTTGCGTGAAAATGCAGAATCTGAACTAGGTAGTGGGTGTATTTGTAGGGATGTACAAACAAATTTATCAACTAACTTGCTGTACTTTACCAGAAAGCCACACATTCCATCAGTTGTAGCTGTAGTTTTCATTCAGGTTGACAAGTTGTTTCTTCAAGACATCTACTCCCATGATTTTGGATTTCAACTGAATATTTGAATGTCTGGAGATTTTCATGGATTTCAATACAATAGTCGGCTTTTGGGGGTCTCGTTGGGTCTGAAACATGAGTGTTCTCTGGAAACTGTCAACAGAGGCTGGATAGGGACAGATGAAATAATAATAAATCATAGTTCTGTTTTTTTAGGCTATGAGATTAATTGATAGAATGGTCTCTGATTCCCACCTGATTCCTGCAGACACTCTTCCCTGTGTCTCTCATTCCATGCTTTCAGTTTACAGGTTGTAGAGCAATAAAAAACTTTGTGGCAGCGAGTACATGCAGTTAGCTTCACAGCAGCAGAACGACCACAGTAGTAGCAGAACTTAAATGATGGTGACCTGAGAAAAGATTCAGAGTTGGAAATGATTATCTACTCTCAGTACAGATACAAATAATAACACAATATGTGAGGTTTTTTTATTTGTGTTAATGTACCTTAGTTTTACTGCTGTGGGAGTTTTAATTTCCTGGCTTGATTCGGCATCAATAGAAGAAAGGGCACTTTCACCTGTCAGGAATAACATCTTTAAACTACCACGACAACGACTTTTGTTTTCCATAACTTACAATTCAGTAAGAGGTCCTTTTCTTTCTCCAGTTCTCTCTCTCTCTGGACAGCAGTTTCTCTCAGCAGACTTCCCATCATGCTGAGTAGGTGACGGCGTGATTTTAATGTTTCTCTCTCCTCCATGTTGAGGACGTGGAAGGGTGTGTGGGCAATACGCAAGTCCTAAACAGTAGTGCAGTATTACAGTATTAGGTACAATCACACAATTCACTACAATACCAAAACAATACAATATCTTTAGCACCTGCCTATTATAAAATGTAAACCAGAATAAAATAATTATAGGGTAACACGAACATACATTCAAAAAGGGAGAGACAATTGTATTGCTAAATATTCACACACATTGATTTGTCTTAAAATGTATTTAGTCTAAGTTCATGAAGTTGTCTTACCTGGTCGAAGGAGTGATGTCCATAGTCGACCACATTTCCTATGGTATCACCAACCTGGACTGGCTTCAACATGTCAGCACCAGCCTTCTGTAACATGTCCACCTATGACAAAGACAAACAGAGGTGGGTAGAGCAGCCAAATATTGTACTCAAGTAAGAGTACTGTTACTCAAGTAAAAGTAAAAAGTCGTCCTCCAAATAATTGAGCAAAAGTAAGAAAGTAGTCAGTGAAAAAACTACAAGTAATGAGTAACTAGTGAGCAACTTATTTTTGAAATCATAGCATGAATGTCAAATAAAATGAAAATAACTCAATTAAATATGAATACGGAAATTCAGATATCGCAGAACAATATCACTTAATCTAAAACACAGAAACTTTATAAAATTAATCTTTGCAAAATAAATTAAGGCAAATTCCGCTCCAAGAAATGGTCTTATACTATATTGTTTCTACTTGTTAAACAGTACAATATTGTAGGTTCACCAGGCAGGCAGATTACAAAAACAGGAACAAGGCTGCAGTGGATATAAAAACTATACACACCCCTGTTCAAATACCACGTTTTTGTGTTTTAAAAGGAGTTTGACAAAGATAAATCATTTTCAAACTTTTTCCACCATTAATGTGAAAGAATTTGTACAACCCAAATGATTTATTTTTGCATGTTTTTGAGAAGCGAGGTGAAAATAAACAACTGAAATAAACTTGAACGTGACTGACTTGAACAAGATGCCTTCTTGGCCACGTCACCATTGCAAAAGAGATGTTCTGTTTTTAATGGTCTTTTACTTGGTTAAATAAAGTTTAAATAAAATAAAAACGGCGGCACGGTGCCGACTGGTTAGAGCGTCAGGCTCACAGTTCTGAGGACACGGGTTCAATCCCCGGCCCCGTCTGTTTGGAGTTTGCATGTTCTCCCCGTGTCTGCGTGGGTTTCCTCCGGGCACTCCGGTTTCCTCCCACATCCCAAAAACATGCATGAATTGGAGACTCTAAATTGCCCGTAGGTGTGAATGTGAGTGCGAATGGTTGTTTGTTTGTATGTGCCCTGCGATTGGCTGGCAACCAGTTTAGGGTGTACCCCGCCTCTTGCCCGATGACAGCTGGGATATGCTCCAGCACGCCCACGACCCTAGTGAGGAGAAGCGGCTCAGAAAATGGATGGCTGGATGGATAAAATAAAAACAAATCTGGTTGCACAAGGATGTACTCCCTCTTATAACTGGCATGTGGCTGTGTTCAGAAGTAACCAATCATATTCAAACTCATGTTCAATAGGAGTCCACACACACCTGCCACCATTTCAATTTTTAAGTGGAAAAAAACAACACATGCATAGGGCCTTACAGAAATATTTGTTTTATCAAATAAAATGACTGAATGAAGAAGCTGTTTGCTGACCAGACTTATTGATAAAGTGTGTGAGAGAGAGAGAGCGAGAGGGAGAGAACAGAACGTACGCCAAAAGACTGCATGTTAAAGGTGTTGTTTTTTGTAGTGTGTAATGTAAACACGAGTTGCGCACGGCTGTCACAACTCAATTTGATTGGCCCACGAAGCCTGATAGAAGACTGCGTGCGAACATGTGACTTTCTTGTGTTGTTTGATTGGTGAACTTGAGTCAAACATCACTGTAGTTACATTGGATTGGAGCAATGGCGCCCGATGCGGAAGTCGAAAATGAAAGTCTAGAAATCGATTGTATGCGCATTTACTGATTAATGAAAGTAGCGAGCAGCATGTATTGTAATGGAGTAAAAGTACCGTTTCTCCTTAACATAAATACTCTAGTTAAAGTAAAAAGTACACTTTATTAAAACTACTCGGACAAGTACAATTTATCCAAATGTTACTGTCACGATACAATGGTATCAGTTTTAACTGGACCCAGAAGCAAGCAGAGGCTGAAGAAGTTTGTGGAGAATGGTTTATTGAAAATAAATTTGGAGTTTTCCCTTTGAGGCGTAATGGCGGGTCGTCGAGACGGGGAACATGCGGGAGTTGGTGGCGTGAGCAGGTGGATGCGCTTGGCGGTGTGGTTGAAGAGGTCAGCAAGGCATGGATCAGGGAAGGAGCACTGAAGACGAGGAAAAACATGGAGATGAGAACAATGCAAACAAGGCATAGCTTACGTGCGAGTACAGAGCCAGTGTATCATGGGTGAATGTTAATACTCTGGTGTCGAATTCCCGGTTCTGGCAGGCTTAAATGCAGGCAGTGATGATGGCTTGATGGGGAACAGGTGCGCTGGTGAGTGGGTGGAGGTGACTGGGGAGAGAGAGGGAGGCAGGGGAAGGCAAGGCACAAAGCGCCACCCAAGTTCCCAAAAAGGAACAGCAGGTGACAGACTGTGACAGGACTCTCCCCGGCATCCTCCCAGGCTTCTCAGGATGCCCAGCATAGAAGTCCCTAACCAAGGAGTCATCAAAAATTAGCTTGCGAGAGATCCAGGGGCGTTCCTCTGGACCAGACGCCACCCAGTCAACAAGAAACCCCTGCCTTTGGGTCTCACGGCCAGGATGTGAGACACCGTGAAGGCAGGATGATTGTCAATAACACGGGGGGGGGGGGTTATAGCTGGAGGGCTAAGGGTACTAGTAAAGTCAGGCTTAAGCAAAGACACCTGGATGCGTTGGGTGTATTTTGAGGGAGCTTTAACTGAACAGACATGGGATTGATAATTTTTGTGATCGGAAAAGGACCAATAAATCGTGCTGTGAGTTTACGTGATTCGGTTTGGAGTAGGAGGTCACAGGAGGAAAGCCAAACCGTCTGAACCACATTGTATTCAGGCCTAGGGGAGCGATGAAGGTCTAGAAGCCATTTATTTCTTTTGGCGGATTGGGTTAAAGCAGCCGTGACGTCCTACCAAATGGCCTAGACCCTGCGCAGGTGATCTCTCACCGCGGGAACCGCCACCGTATGCTCTTGTTCCCTAAACAACGGAGCTTGGAAACCATAACAGGCCATGAACGGGGACATACCAGTGGCGGAGCTGGTGAGAGAGTTATGGGCATATTCAATCCACGGGAGGAACGTGCTCCAGGAGGTGGGATTGTTTGCGGCAACACAGCAAAGGGCCGATTCCAGGGACTGATTTGCCCGCTCCGTCTGGCCGTTGCACTGAGGATGGTATCCGGAAGACAAGCTGGCTGCTACGCCCACCGCTTTACAAAACTCCTTCCAAACTAGGGAGGAGAACTGAGGACCTCAGTCCGAGACTGTCAATGGGCATTCCGTGGAGTTTGAAGAATGATTGAGTTACCTTCAGAGGGAGGTCGGCCGGTCACGAAGTCCAAGGTGATGTGGGACCAAGGGCAACTAGGTAAGGGGCGCAGCAGACCAGCTGGGGGCAGATGGGAAGTCTTCGCTCGGGCAGACGGAGCAAGCTTGGACGAAATCCCGGGTGTCTTTTACCAGGCTGGGCCACCAGAAGTATTGAATGAATTGGATAGTGTGGGTGATAGATGAGTTTTGCACTATGGGCCCACTGAAGGACGACAGATCTTCCTGAGTCCTGTACGAACAGCCGGTCTGGATGTCCAGTCTTGGGATTCGGTTGGGTTTCTTGAGCATCCTTAATGATCTTTTCAATCTCCCAGGTGGCTGCCCCAATGAAGCAAGAGGAGGTGAGGATAGTTTCTTGTTCTGCAGTGCTTGAAGGGGGGTGAGTACATGCGTAAAAGGCAATCAGGCTTGCTGTTGCGGGTACCAGGGCAGAAGAAGAGGCTGAAGTTGAACCGACTCAAGAAGAGGGCCCAGCGAGCTTGTCGGGGGTTGAGACGCTTGGTGGAACGGAGGTATGCAAGGTTTTTGTGATCAGTCCAAATGATAAATGGAGACTCAGTCCCCTCCAGCCAACGACTCCACTCCTCCAGACCCCAGATGATAGCCAGCAGCTCACAGTTGCCAACATCATAATTTCTTTCGGCAGGGGACAGATGACAGGAGAAAAAAGGCACAGGGATGAAGTTTCTGGGAAGTGGGGTCGCGCTGCGAGAGGACAGCCCCCGCCCCAGTGTCCGAGGCGTCAACCTCCACCACGAACTGGAAGGAGGGGTCAGGGTGTCGTAGGATGGGAGCACTGGTGAACAGGGTCTTTAGCTGGTCGAAGACTTGGGATGCGGGCAGGGTCCACAGAAAGGGGAGCTGGTGGAGGGTTAGGCTGATGATTGGAGTCGCCACTCGACTGTAATTGTGGATGAAGCGGCGATAGAAATAAGCGAATCCCAGGAAGCGTTGTAGTTCTTTGCGGGTGGTGGGAGCGGGCCAGTTGACGACTGCTTGGATCTTGGCTGGGTCTGGTTTTAATTGTCCTTTGGCAATCATATAGCCCAGGAAGTGTACGTAGGAGAAGTGGAATTCACGCTTTTCTGGTTTGACATAAAGGCGATTCTCAAGGAGGCGCTGGAGGACATGACTGCGGTATTCTTCGGGGAGCGGGAGAAAGTGAAAGAAAGTATTCCAAGTGTCCGAGGGGGGTATTGAAAGCGGTTTTCCATTCATCCCCCTCTCTGATATGGATGAGATGGCATTGCGTAGGTCCAATTTCGTAAATCTCTGGGCATCACAGGGGGGCTCAAATGAAGGGTCAATGAGGGGTAGTGGGTATTTGTTTTTTACAGTGATTTCATTGAGTCCCTGGTAGTCGATTCAGGGGCGGAGAGTGGTGTCTTTTTTCTCAACGAAAAAAAAAAAGCCGGCCCCCATGGGAGAGGAAGAAGGCTGAATGAGTCCAGAAACCAGGGAGTCACAGATATAGTTTTACGTCACCTTTTTCTTAGGGCGGGAAAGGTTGACGAGACGGCTGGAAGGGAGAGGGACTCACAGCAGATTGATCACGCAGTCATAAGGGCGGGGTGGGGTAGAGAAATGGCAAGATCCTTACTGAAAACTGGGGAAAGATCATGATATTCTTCCAGCACCTGGGAGACTTCAACTGGTGTGGCAGGTGGTTGAGGTTTGCTGGAGGGTGGCATGGCAGACAGCAGACAGTGCCAATGGCTGTGTGGACTCCACCCGGTGATAGCTAGGTGGGTCCAGTCTATGGCGGGGTTGTGCTTTCTGAGCCAGCGAATTCCAAGGACTAACGGGGTGTCAGGGGAAGGGATAACAAATAATGGAATGTCCTCACGGTGGTTTCCTGAGATAAGGAATGTAAACGGAGCTGTTTGGTGGGTGACAGGGGAGATGAGTCGCCCATCCAGGGCAGTGACTTTTTTCGGTGACTGAAGTGGTTCGAGAGGGAGTTGGAGCTGACGTGCCAATCCCTCATGAATGAAATTATCATCTGCGCCGGAGTCAATGAGGGCAATAACGGGTATGTTGTGAACGGGACCAAGAATACATGCAGGAACGGTCATACGGGAGGGAGAGCTTGGGGAGGTGTTGGTTTGGCTCACCACGGCGCTCTCGGGTCATGGCGAGCCTGGTCTTTTGGTTTCAAAGCACATGTGGAGATGAAATGGCCTGATTTACTGCAATAAATACAGTCGCTGGGTGACACGGCACTGACGTTCCTGGGGTCTAATCTCGTGTTGCCGAGTTGCATGGGCTCATCTGGTGCAGTGGGGGGTGACGAGGAGGCGGTCGGAGGTTCAGAAGGTGGGCGAGGGGCTGCCGGCGCAATGCTCACGGGGGATGAAATTTTACGCGCTCTTAGCCCCTTCTCTCATGGTCTTTCCCGAAACTGGTTGCCCAAGCGGATGGATAAAGAAATAAGCTCTTCGAGAGAGGAGGGCTCGTTCTGGGTGGCAAGCTCATCTTTCTCATCATGCTGCTCTGAAAGCCCGTTTAAATAAACACCCCTTAGCGCGGTGTCATCCCACTCGCATTCACCCTCAAGAATCCTAAATTCCACCAAGTACGAAGCAACAGAACTACAGCCCTGAGGGAGCGTGAGGATGCATCAATTGGTTTCTCTGCCCTGAACGGGGTGATCAAAAACCTTTTTGAGTTCAGCGGAAAAGGAGTTGAATGACGCGAGTACCGCTGGGGAAGAGATAACGTGGATGCCCATTTTGCAGCTTTTTCACGTGGGAGGTTAGTGACGAATGCTACTTTGAATTGTTCTGTGGGGTAGCTTAACAGTTATAGATTGAATACTAGGGAGAAATTGAGGAGAAATTGACTGCATGCACCTGGGTCTCAAGTAGGGTTCGAGCGGAGGAACATGAGGCTCTTTGTACGGGAGGCGGGATGAATCGGAGGCTGCGGGCTCGGAAGGAGTACTCACGGGAGGGTGGTCGAACTGTATTTTGGAAGAAAGGAGGAAATCTTATTGCGTAAGATTGTTCAATTAGTCCATGATCTCCTGGAGAACTTTATCCTGTCTTCCTATATGGGCGCCTTGGAGGGCGAGTGCGTGTCTTAGGTCTCCGGGGTTGCTGGGTCCATGATGGCCAGAGTATTCTGTCACGATACAATGGTATCAGTTTTAACTGGACCCAGAAGCAAGCGGAGGCTGAAGACGTTTGTGGAGAATGGTTTATTGAAATGGAATTTGGAGTGGACCTTTGAGGCGTTAATGGCGGGTCGTCGAGACGGGGAACGTGCGGGAGGCGGTGGCGTGAATATATATATGAATATATATATATATATATATGAATATGAATATATATATATGAATATATATATATATATATATATGAATATATATATGAATATATATATATATATATATATGAATATATATATGAATATATATATATATATATATATGAATATATATATATATATGAATATATATATATATATATATATATATATATATATGAATATATATATATATATATATATATATATATATAGATGAATATATATATATATATATATATATTCATATGAATATATATATATATATATATATGAATATATATATTCATATATATATTCATATATATATTCACGCCATATATATGAATATATATATATATATATATATTCATATATATGGCGTGAATATATATATATATATATATATATATGAATATATATATATATATGAATATATATATATATATATATATATATATATATTCACGCCATATATATGAATATATATATATATATATATATATATGAATATATGAATATTAATATATATATATATATATATATATATATATATATATATATATATATATATATGAATATATATATGAATATATATATATATATGAATATATATATATATATGAATATATATATATATATGAATATATATATATATATTATATATATATATATATATTCATATATATATATATATTCATATATATATATATATATATTCACGCCATATATATGAATATATATAAATATATATGAATATATATATTCATATATATATATATATATATATATTCATATATATATATTTATATATTCATATATATATATATATATGAATATATGAATATATATATATGAATATATATATATATATATATATATATATATATATTCATATATATATATATATATATATATATATGAATATATATATATATATATTCATATATATATATATGAATATATATATATACATATATATTCATATATATATATACATATATATTCATATATATATATATATATATTCATATATATATATATATTCATATATATATATATTCATATATATATACATATATATATTCATATATATATACATATATATATTCATATATATATACATATATATATTCATATATATATACATATATATATATATATTCATATATATATTCATATATATATATATATATATATATATATATATATATATATATATATATATATTCACAACTGTAGCCAACTTAGAGTCTTCAATTAACCTAAAATGCATTTTCTTGGAATGTTGTAGAAAAGTCATGCAAGCACAGCAAGAAGATGCAAACTCCACACAGGAAGGCCAGCTAGAAATTTCAAAACTGAACCTCAGAATTGGGCGGCACGGTGGGCAACTGGTTAGAGCGTCAGCCTCACAGTTCTGAGGTGCGGGGTTCAATCCCCGTCCCCGCCTGTGTGGAGTTTGCATGTTCTCCCCGTGCCTGCATGGGTTTTCTCCGGGCACTCCGGTTTCCTCCCACATCCCAAAAACATGCATTAATTGGAGACTCTAAATTGCCCGTAGGCATGACTGTGAGTGCGAATGGTTGTTTGTTTCGATGTGCCCTGCGATTGGCTGGCGACCAGTTCAGGGTGTACCCCGCCTCCTGCCCGATGACAGCTGGGATAGGCTCCAGCACGCCCGCGACCCTGGTGAGGAGAAGCGGCTCAGAAAATGGATGGATGGATGGAACCTCAGAATTGTGAGGGAGACGTGACAACCACTCATCAACCAGGTCATCTGTGAATTTTTAATTTTGAGGAGGATGGATTTGGTTTGAAAGTGATTTTGTTCATGAATTTTCAGATTTGGCAGGTGTTAAAAGACTGCCACAAGCATTTCAATATCAACTGTGTATATTAGCGTATGACTGTATCTGTGTGTGGGTAAATACCAATTTTTCCCTTTTGCCATCCAAGTCGTAGCGGAAATTACTGACAACACATAAGGCATTGCCAACTCCACAACCCAAGGGAATGTTGGGATCAGCACCTCCTTTTAACAGCTCCTCCACTGCCTGCACAGGGAAATATACAGATTAATTAGTAGTTGGACTGCATGAGGATTAATAAACATTAATTCAAGTTTCAGACTGTCCATTTAAGAATGTGTCAAGGTAACGTGACCATGTCATTGCCACTTGCTATAGCCAATGAGAGAGGAGAGTGTCCACTCCAGAGGAGGTCTGTTCTGGCTCCATGGGAGAGCAATAGGGATACCACTTTACTGGCATTCTGGATTTAAAAAAAAAAAAGCAGACAAGGCAATTGAAGAGACAAAGTAATGAAAAATCACCATTCGTTGGGAGACTTTTTTAGATGTGCCAGGCTTTTCCTGCTTAACTCATTCAGTGCCAGCCCTTCCAGTTAACATTGATATTTGACTTTTAAAGCAGTCAGTGGCATTGAATGTGTTAAGGAGCAAACGTCTGTACAGAAGGCTGTCTTCAAATGAATTTGTTGGCTGACCAAGGAAGAGCCCTTGAAATTGGTAGGTAGGCAAACCCACTAATCTTAAAAGCCTTATACATGATACGATGCTACTCTAAATACAGCGTATACCTGGAGATGCCTAGCATCAGTCTGCAGTGCAGAAAATAGCTGTTCCTTGGTCATGAAATAAATTAAATTACAACAAACATTTGGATTAATCACTCACATTATATGACTACTATTTAACAACACAAACATTATTTTCTCAGCAGTGGTATGTGCAACCAACTGAATGGAGCCCTGCATGTTCGTGTGCATCTTTGGTCATTCTGTGACATGGTTGTACTGTTAGTACTCACACAGTGATCAGTTTTTCTCTGGCAGGCCGTGTGCAGAGCAATTTGACCTCCTTCTTCAGGACATGAACTCTCACTGGTGCCGCATGATTTTCTTGTCATCATGGACAGCTGCAAAACAGTCAGACATGATTAATTATTATTCTACCAATTTAACCAGACCAGATGAACATAAACACCTTATCCGGTTCATAGATTTCATCCAAGTCGCATGCCCGTGCGTCTGGGTCAGATAAAGCATGTAGCAGCAGTTCTGTGATTTTGGGACCTTCTGGGCCTGGCAGTGCAGCAGCCACATGTAGAGGATAAATGCCTTTCCTCTACAACACAGTGAAAATGTTAGCTGGCTACATGAGCTGTGGAACGTGGAATGTGCAAGACAAAAAAAAGGAGACATTAGTTGGTGACAACCGCTACCATTTGCAATAAAACGTCTCAGTAATCATGATTTGGTACCTCAGGTGAGAGACAAATATCTGTTCGAGCTCCACACAGAAGAAGTTTCCTGACAGTCTCAGTATCGGCTGCCATAATGGCCAAAAAGAGGACAGGTAACGGGACTCTCGATATGTTGGGGTCAGCTCCACGGTCCAAAAGCAGCTTCAGGGTGCCCAAACGAACACGGTGCCTGGTCACAAAAACACACACAAATATATGTTTATACATACAGCAAGGGAAAAAGTAAGAGTTTAATCAAACGTACTGAAATTTCATGGCAGCCATTCTGCGCACAGTCTCCTGAGTATACAAATACTGGGGCAACCCAGTGTGGCTCAGCGCTTCAGCTGCACCCTGTAGAATTTCCTCTGAGACATGCATGCTGTAGCTGTACACGGATTGGGCTGGGGTCAGGTTTTTGTTACAGTCCTGCTGAACAGACATGAGGAAAAACTTAAAATACCAAACAGATATCAAATTGAGGAAATAACAGATCTCAGGGCTGTGCACCTTAATACTTCGGGATGAATATTCTTTCCACTTCACATGGCCCAGTAAAATGTGGCCGTCCTTCACCTGAACGGCGCGCTCTGAAAGGTGTACCTTCTCCTCCTGATTCATTTTGTCTTCCTTGTCCCTCCATTCACCCTCAGTCAAAATTCTCAATTTTATTTGTCCACCGTCCTCACCCAATTCTGCATATTCATTTCTGGTTCTAACTTGCCCCTCTCCACTATTTGCTACACGATGTGTCCCTTTCCACTTTCTCTCCTGGTCAATTTCAACATTGTCTTCTCTGGCCCTGTCCTGTAATTCCTGATATTGTGCAGGGGTCTCAAGTTCATTCAGAACATTGGAAAATTCACTGCAACTGCTCCGATGAAAGATGATGCCTCCTGATAATTCCTCTTCTGTCCTGTGAAAAACAGCATGAAACAAATAGAAGAACAATGTGTACATATTGAAACGAATTGACCTGTTTGTTTTAGAGACACACACACTGACTTTACAATAACTAGTCAGCAGATGGATTTCCATCCATCCATCCATTTTCTGTACCGCTTATCCTCAGTAGGGTCGCAGCCGGAGCCTATCCTGAGCCTATCCCAGCTATCTTTGGGCGAGAGGTGGGGTACACCCTCAACTGGTCGCCAGCCAATCGCAGGGTACATAGAAACAAACAACCGTTCGCATCCACATTCGCACCTATGGGCAAGTTAGAGTCTTCAATCAACCTACCATGCATGTTTTTTGGGATGTGGGAGGAAACCGGAGTACCCGGAGAAAACCCACGCAGGCATGTGGAGAACATGCAAACTCCACACAGGTGGGGCAGGGATATTAAACCCGATCATCAGAACTGTGAGGCAGATGTGCTAACCAGCCGACACAGATGGATTTCACTTCCCAAAAACAATAGATATAAAAGTAATGATTTAAAAGAGAATATGACTTCCTTACAGAATATAATACTGTAGGTTCTTTTTGCAAAAACAAAACTAACCCTCTCTATCTAGTATTTCAGTAAAATCTACACCACCACTCCTTCAATGCTCAAACACTTCATGCTTGAATTGAATAATTTACAGGTGAAACTTGCCCGTAGGTGTGTATGTGAGTTCGAAGGGTTGTTTGTTTATAATCTCCCCAGCGACTGGCGACCAGTTCGGGGTGTACCCCGCCTCTCTCCCAGAGTCAGCTGGGATAGGCTCCAGCTAGCCCGTGACCTTAGTGAGGATCAGCTGTACGGAAAATGAATGAATGAATTAATTATATACACACATATATATATAATATATATATACACACATATATATTATATATATATATGTGTATATATATATATATATATATATATATATATATATATATATATATATATATATATTATATATATATATGTGTGTATATAATTAATTAATATAATATTATTATATAATATATACACACACATAATAATAATATAATATATATATATAATATATATATATTATATATATATATATATATATGTGTGTATATAATTAATATAATATTATTATTATATAATATATGCACACACATTATATATATATATAATATTAATTATATATATATATATATATATATATACAAATATTATATATATATATATATATATAAATATATATACATATAAATATATATATATATTATATATTATATATATATATATATATATTATATATATAAATATATTATATATATGTAAGGTCAGAACTGTAGAGGTCTATGCCTACTGATCAGAGAGAAGATCCCAGTTGGTCTGAACTGTATCACTTGTCTGCGGTCTGTTGTTTTGGCTGGATGAGTCTGTTGTGAAGTCCTGTGGGCTTGTCTGTGGTTGTTTCTGATTCAATGACATCAAACCCTGATGAGACATACAGTATATCAATTATAGACTGAGTTGCAACATTTAGAAAAGCTGAATGAATTGTACCTGTGTTTGGGCTGCAAGTCCAGGAAGCAAGTATAAAGACTGAAAAGGATAGTAGAGGAAGTGACACACAGACAAGGCTGACAAGCCCTCGCAATTCATCTTGTCAATATCAGCACCCATGTCTAACAATAGCTGGATTAAATCATCATGACAGTTTACCTGTAGACAGAAAAAAAATGACAAAACACTCCATCAGCACAATTTAAAATCTGTAAATAAGCAGATAATTGGAATAGAAGAGAGATAAGCAAAATAAACAAGAAATAGAGGTTGATTTTACCGCAGCAGCAATCAATGCAGTGTGACCCTGAGAATCTGCTACATCTGGGTGAATAAGGTCATCAAGGAGAATCTTTATTACAGCCTGTTGTTCTCCTCTGGAAGCCTGCTGGATCAGCAGTTCTGATGTGACTTCCAAAGATCCTTTAGGACCAAAATGATCCCTTTTTAATGAAATAACTTCTGCTACATCCCAGTCCAATGTTTCAGATTGTCGTCTGAGGGACACATAAATACATAAATTGCAACATATATTCCACTTTTCTTTTTGTACATAGAGTATTTTGTGAGAACGAGTTGCATATAACCTGTGTTTTTGAATGTGAGCCAGCATTTTGGCTGATAATGGCACAGTGGAGAGTGGTTCTCTTTTGTAGCCTTCATACTGGTGAGAATCAGGTTCCCACAGATGGCCAAAAAAATGGTGGTCGAACTCTGTTCTAACATGCGGGGGCAACGGTAGGTGGTCACCATCGGTGCAATAATTCTCAATGCCGTAGGGGAGTATAGTATTGTCATCATACAACAGCAAACCGTCGTCGTTCTCTGTCTAAAGGAGTAGAAACAATTGAAGTGAGTTCAATGGGAAAAGTTCATGCTGAACTTAAACTACAGTATTAATCAATTGTACTTTAAAACAGCTTGAGGGGGAATCATCATGTGCAATAAAATCAAAGTAATTTATTTTATTTTTATATATTCATGTGACACTTGCTAGTATTGAGAACAGCATTTCTCACATTGCAGTCCTTGATCACCAACTTGTTACTGTCTAGTAGTGCTTGTCCGACAGTTAAGACACTCTAAAATTAACAGATAATATTTCTGTAGTATTTCTGTAATAGCTCTGTAGTGAGCGGCACGGTGGGCGACTGGTTAGAATGTCTGCCTCACAGTTCTGAGGACCCGGGTTCAATCCCCGGCCCCGCCTGTGTGGAGTTTGCATGTTCTCCACGTGCCTGCGTGGGTTTTCTCCGGGCACTCCGGTTTCCTCCCACATCCCAAAAACATGCATGGTAGGTTAAATGGCAACTCTAAATTGCCCATAGGTGTGAATGTGAGTGCGGATGGTTGTTTGTTTGTATGTGCCCTGCAATTGGCTGGCAACCAGTTCAGGGGTGTACCCCGCCTCCTGCCCGAAGATAGCTGGGATAGGCTCTCTAGCACTCCCGCCACCCGTGTGAGGATAAGCGGCACAGAAAATGGAATGGTGGATGGATGGATTCATGGATTTCTGTAGTGTCCTGGCTGTCGCTAGCTCAATTACATCAAGAAATATTTGTACAGTGAGTTGTTGTTTTTTTCAATTTCGAAACTATATTTGAATGTGCAGTCTTCCAGCTTTTATTTTAGAGGTTCATAAAAAGTTACCATTTAGATTTAGGAATAACAGTATGCACAGCCATTTTATGCAGATTACATTCATTTTCAGGGGCCACTAGTATTTGTACATTTGGCATTATTGTAAATAAAACCCTAACTTGCCTAAAGTATTTTTTTTTCTTTCTCCATTGTACACAGGCAAAATCATAAAATAACCTTCAGGGTCCAAATACTTTTTGATGTAGCTGTATGTAAAAATGTACAGTTACACTCTTTATCCATGTTCATATTCATTTTCTTATTAATGTTAGTTATATGTTGAAAACAACTAAATTAATTACTAACCACATTAGTTATAAATTAAAATTAGTATGCAATACACAGGATTGTGTGGAATGTCAAGAAAATATGTTAACCAATAAGCCACTAAGCATTCTCTTCTTCAGCTGTTAAATAGTAAATACGTTGTCCAATATCAAATACCTAACTAATTTAATCTTGGTCAGTGGCCACAAAGTAAATTATACGTTAACTGTAGATCCCGTGAGCAAACATAACAAATATACCCCACTATTGATACAATTTTGTTACAGAATTATTATTCCAGTTAGAGAAGGGCAGAATAATAACCCTGGTGTTTTGAGGAAACTGAGACAACATTGAGTGCACTGCTTGGCTGCAACCAGCAGTGGCACTGTTGATTCAGGCTCAACAAGTTTGTGGCCTGAAGAAGAACAAAATGGAGTTACATCCTTGGAGTTCTGAACATTTAGAAAATTACTTTTTACATTTGTTGGTCTAACTGTCTCTAAATTGTGTTCATGTTGTCATGCCGTATTTCTCAACAAGAACCAGTAACAATATATACTTGGTGAGGATAAGCAGTACAGAAGACGGATGGATGGTTGGGCAACAACCGACTGTCCGTCTGCTGCTCTATTTTTTTCTTTTGTTACAAGGAATTTAATGTTAAAGTGTTAAAAAAAACAATGCAAGGTTATTCTTGAAGTAGGGATTTATTCAAAATAATAATAATTTCCTTACCATTTTCTACCATCAACCATTTTGTTTTAAAAATAAAATGACTTAAACTAAGCAATTAAGACCAGAAAATTAGTCCTATTAACAATTAATTAATCATTAATTTCCCCCATTGTCAATCAAGGAAATTTACCCAAATGCCCATCTCTAATCACAATTGATCATATTTACCTCAGATTCTGTTCTGTCTTTCATCTGAAGTCCATTAGAGCACAATGCAGCCTAGTAAAAAGACAAAAAATGTTGTTCATATTCATATTACAAATTGATATAAGATCATGTAGATTCAACATATTTTCAAATGTGAAAGGTCTGCAATGATTCAAATTTTTGTTGAACAGTGTTTTGCAAGCAATTTTGATACACAACACTAGAGTATTATACAGTACATTGCAATGTTTTTTTTACTTTAGTCAATAATTATTATGGGTAATTACTTTACCTGACTCTGAGACTGTGAGGTGGTAGTTTGCTCCAAGTAGGCAGCATATTCCTTAAGGTTTTTCAGGCTGAAGCTATCTTCTACAGATTTACACATTTGTATCAGATGCTTCCCGTGCCATAGACCGACATCCTGCCATCCTGTTGGCTCACTAAGCACACCTGGACCAAACCTTTGGTCAGCATGGTACAAACCCTGAACAGGAAAGGAGGATCTTGTTGGTATTCAGCACTATCTGTAAAGTCACCAGATCTGGCAAAAGTATGCACACTCTGTACTTAAGCAGAGGTATAGCTGTCGAAAAACAGACTCCAGTAAAAGTAAAATGATTCAACTCCTTTACTTAAATAAGTTTTTTTTTTTTTTTAAGTACAGACTTTTGCTTAAAGGCTAAAAGTAAAAAAAAAGATTTTTATTATCATTATGGTGCACGTTTTGATAACTTTCATACTGCTTGTACTGAGAAGAAAATATGGTCGCTACAAGCTAGCATTGACTCAGTCTTTCATGCCATTGAAACGTGTTCCCATACCATCCATCCATCCATTTTCTGAGCCGCTTCTCCTCACTAGGGTCGCGGGCGTGCCGGAGCCTATCCCAGCTATCACCGGGCAGGAGGCGGGGTACACCCTGAACTGGTTGCCAGCCAATCGCGGGGCACATACAAACAAACAACCATTCGCACTCACATTCACACCTACGGGCAATTTAGAGTCTCCAATTCATGCATGTTTTTGGGAGGAAATCGGAGTGCCCGGAGAAAACCCACGCAGGCACGGGGAGAACATGCAAACGCCACACAGTGGGGGCCGGGGATTGAACCCCGGTCCTCAGAACTGTGAGGCTGACGCTCTAACCAGTCGCCCACCGTGCCACCTGTTCCCATACCTTCTAACTAATTGGCTTCTGACTAATAAAAAAATGCTTATGTAGGTAATGATAACGACAGAATATATTTTACCGCTATGTGTGTGTGAGTGTTTTTAGATTAGATTAGTTTGTGGTTTTTAGGCTGGCAAAAAACAACACTTTCACCAAGAATCATTCTTATCGCTGACAACATCAAACAAGTTTCTTAAATTAGGAAATGGATGGGCAATATCCAATCAAATTCTCAAACATTGTTGACTTTATCTCCCTCTATTTAATTTACAGTAGTTTTCATTCGTCATGTTGTAATCCATAGGGATTGAAAAAAAAAATACCAAGCCTATTTTGACAAAGTAAGGAGTAGAAAGTACAGATATGAAGTATTTTGTTACTTCCCACCACTAAAAGTTAATTCCATTGAGGTTACCTTAAATGTGGCTCCATCAGGAAAAATATGTTGTCCATATCCTTCTCTCCAGTTAAGGTAGAATTTACCAATGAATTTGTTTCCTGTGGGCCAACAGTACATTCCGTCACCATGCCTGTAGTCTTTGTAGAAAGAGCCTTCATAGAACTGCACACAGCAAAAATTGTGGAGGATGTTACTAGTCAACTCAACACAATTCCACAATAGACACAACTGCACACAGTCGAATGAGATACAAACACTGTAAGCATTATATCCCTCGACAAACATAATGACCGCATGTTAGTGACACTATCAAAGAAGTGCAGTATTTTGGTTACCCTGGTCATTAAGAGGTGCAAACAGTTAAGATGCTGCACCTATGCACACTATAACTACAACAAATATACAATAAAACCTTTTGACATCTATGAAACCACTAGTCCATTAGATCACATTAACCAGGTGTATCAAACAAAGTTTTCAGACGCCCTTAAAGTTTTCAGGCCCCCTTAAATATTTCACTCTTTGTTATATTGCAGCCATTTGTTAAAATCATTTAAGTATTTTCTTTCCCTCATTAATGTACACACAGCACCCCATATTGACAGTCTGTCTGAATACTTATGGGTGTGTGATATTTCAGTTTTTCTTTTTTAATAAATCTGCAAAAATTTCAATAATGCCGTTTTTTTCTGTCAAAATGGGTTGCTGTGTGTACATTAATGTGGGAAAAAATGAACTTAAATGATTTTAGCAAATGTATGTGTGTGTGTGTGTGTGTGTGTGTGTTCTGAATGAACAAACTAATGAGAAACCTGAACATTTCCAGACTGCTAGTAAACCACAAGTCGACTCGTTTCATGTAGCTCCCGCCATTACACATTACCTCTCCACTTTTCCAGGTGTACCTTCCCTTGCCGTGTTTGAGGCCATTGACAAAGTCGCCTTCATATTTGGAGCCGTCGAGAAACTCCTGGACACCGAATCCCTGTCGTCCATCCTGGTCGACCTCTCTGCTCGGAGTCTCTGCCCGCCGCTCCTCTGCCCCTTGACCCTTGCCCGCAGTTCGGCTTAACATTTTTCACCGGAGTATTTTTTTTTTTAGTCAGAAAACTCCGCCGGAAACCACACGAGTAAAATGATAGCTAATAAATATTAATTGTATTCGTTTTTAAAATGTTTGTTTGCTCTCTGAAAGTTTTTTCGCTGTCAGGTTGGCATTTTCAACTTTCCTGGTTGTCTTGACAATGAATCCTGTTCGGGTGTTGACGTAATGCGCATGCGCAGTTTTGAGCGCTCCATTAATGCTTACCTATGGAGAGCCGTTTGAGCATTTATTTAAAATCCATCCATCCAGTTCCATTTTCTGAGCCGCTTCTCCTCACTAGGGTCGCTGGCGTGCTGGAGCCTATCCCAGCCGACTCTGGGCGAGAAGCGGAGTACACCCTGAAATGGTCGCCAGCCAATCGCAGGGCACTTAGAAACAAAAAAACATTTGCAATCACATTCACACCTACGAGCAATTTAGTCTTCAGTTAACCTACCATGCATGTTTTCTGGGGGCGTGGTTGGAAACTGGAGTACCCAGAGAAAACCCATGCAGGCACGGGGAGAACACGCAAACTCCACACAGGTGAAGCCGGGTTTGAACCCGGATCCTCAGAACTGTGAGGCAGATGTGCTAACCAGTTGTTCTCCGTGCCGTCCTTATTTTTACATCGCTGATATTCAATTTAAGGTCCATTTACTAGTACTACTGGGTGGACAACTACATGTTACGAGTGAAGCAAAACTGTGCACTAGTTGACATCTGCGTGCTACTAGTCATCTAGTAAAGCACTACATGTTTAGGAGTAGTATTGAAGAATGCATCAAGTACTAGGATACTTGAAGCACGCTGGTGTCAACCAGTGCAAAGCATTGCCTCACCAGTACATTGGGTTTAATTGCTTACTAGTAGACCAAAAGTGGCACTAGTGTGTGTGTGTGTGGGGGGGGGGGTTATTGTAAGACAGTTGTTCTCCTAGTGCGCTGAATTGTCTTACTTGTGAGAACAAAAAGCATACTTATACATGGATGGATACCATCTTTTTTTTTTTTTTTTGGAATGTTTCATCAAACACAGTATCAGAAAAATGTAACCCAACTTAACTTAAAATGCTTAATTAATTGTTTAATTTTTTAAGGAAAAAAAACAGCAACTATTCAAAATTACCTGGCCCTGTATGCAAATGTAATGCCCCCCCAAAACTGAAATTAAGTGTTTTCTAGAACTGGCAATGAGTCTTTCACATCTCTGTGGAAAAATGTTGGCCCACTCTGCCCACTGTTGTTAGAATTCAGCAAAAATGGGTTTTCGAGTATGAACGGCCTTTTTAAGGTCATGCCACTACATTTCAATCGGATTCAAGTCTTGACTTTGACTAGGGCGCTCCAAAACCTTCTTCTTCTTCTTTTTTTTTTAAAGCTATTCAGAAACTGATTTGCTGGTGTATTCTAGATCGTTATCCTGCTGCAGAACCCAAGTGCGCTTCAGCTCACTGATGGCCGAACATTCTCCTTCAGGATTTTCTGTTAAAGAGCAGAATTCATGATTCCATCAATCAGAGCACGTTGACCAGGTCCTGAAGGAGTGAAGTAATCTAAGACCATCGTACAACCACCACCATTTTTGACTAATGGCTCTCCCTATGGTTCGCTGGAACCCTAAAGCTTGAGAAATAGCTTTTGTAACCCTTTCCAGACTAAGGGATTTCAACTATTTTATTTCTTGACTGTTCTGGAATTTCTTTGGATCGTGTGATTTTGTTGCAGCTTTTTTGGATCTTTTGTCCGACTTAATTTTGCCACAACAGATTGTGTTTGTGATATCTTGAGTGAAGAGGTCTGGAGGTAATCAGGCTTGGGTGTGATCAGTGAAAATTAACCAAAAATTGTGATTATGCATCATTAATTCATTATTTACTTTTTCAACTTTGAAGCTTTTTTCCCCCTTAATAAATGAAATCATCATTTAAAAACAGCATTTTAAATTCACTTGGGTTATACTTCTCTGATATTTACATTTGATTAAAGATCTTAAACATTAAAGTTTAGAAAGAAAGAAGAAGAAACTATGCAGAACTATAAGAATTTGAGAAGGGGGCCAATACTTTTTCACAGCACTGTACTTCAGTTTGACCAGGTTTTGTATCCGCTTTGTCCATATTTGGCTAAGACCGCCCCCTTTCTGCTGATTGGTTGCCTCCATGTAGAAGACCCACTTCAGAGAGCACACGTGTTATGCTGACAACGCTGGCTCGGGAGCGGAGAGGTAGGCGGATATCTTCTTCTCTTGTGACTTGGCTAAGCTCAAGAAATTCAAATGACCTGATTACAGGCCTGTCGGCAGAAATAAGTCTGGAACTCAGGAATGCATGTACGATTTTAATATTTCACCTTTACTAAGGCACCATAGAGCCAATATTACATCCCAAATACTAGAATAAGTCAGTTTGGTAAAATATGGCACCTTTAACAAACAAATGCTGTTCATATACTGTCCAGTCTTGAAAAGTCAGAACAAAAAAAAAATATATGTAACATTCTAGCAGAAAAATCAGGGAAGATTTTAGCTACAGTATGTATAAAGTCAGATATGGTTTGCCTTGTCATAGTCGAGGAGTGGTGAGGAAATTTGTTTGTGTTGCTGCTCCTGCTGACTATTTGCTTCATTAGGGACATTATCCAATAAGAGCAAATGCTAGAGCTGTATAAAAATGATTTTACAAAGTTAATAATGCTCAGTGATTGACAGTCAGAGCTATTATTCTGATTGTATCTTATGCAAACAAAAACAGGCACAATTTGACCCACTTCATTTATTAGACAGTTCAATTATAGACAAAAAAGAAAAATACTGTACTTAGAAACACAAATAATGTTAAGTGTTTATACATAAGGATGATCAAGTTTACAAGGGCAGAGCAAGGTTCAGTGCTTACATACAATATGTACATTACCTTAGCGCTAATGTCCAATTCTGTCTTATAAAAGTTACCAGTATTTTTCCAGGAAAGGGTGAGGCGAATTCACGTCATGTAACAACCTTCCTAATACCTAATTCCTAATATTTAACTATACATTTGAGTTTCTCAAGGCAAACCCATGGTGTCAAGCTATCTACACAAATGACTGAGTTAGTTTAATGTGCGCACATACCTATTGTAATACAGAAAAAGACAAAATAATACATTCCCTTCATGTCCCCATGGTAGGGGTTTTGTTGAGTGGACTAATGATAACATTATGGAAGGATAGTAAATTGGGGGAGTCTGTCAGTTAGATGACATTTTACTCATATCTCCTCTCCTCAACTGTGAAAGTCTCCATAGGACGTTTGCTTAGGGCCTTGATATCATCCAGTAGGCTGGTGGGGGTCAAAATGTGGGAGGATCCTAGAGTTGAAACAGAAAAGTAATATCAGGATGTAAAACAACATAGAATAAACAGTGAGTTTGACTTAAATCCATCCATTTTCTGTACCAGTTATGCTCACTAGGGTTGCGGGCGCGCCGGAGCCCATCCCAACTACCTTCGGAGAGGCGAGGTACACCCTGAACCGGTCGCCAGACAATCGCGG